>NC_140073.1:91529744-91814239 GCF_964194135.1 Talpa europaea
GTTTTGAGGACACTGCAGGTTCTCAAGGGGACTTAGCTGTGATGATCAGTGGCCATGGAATCCTATAAGAAAGCAGCTGAGTGAGGGCAAAAATAAGATAGCATGAGGTGGAGGATGAGAACAGAGAGATGAGAGAAGATTTACCTTCAACTAGTTTGGCAATAGAAGAGGCAGAGGGTGGACAGCAGTTTGGGGGAAGGTGAAGAAACAATAACAGGAAGAAAACAAAAGTGAAACTTAGGTCAAAAAGACTGTATAAAGAATCTCTAAAGAGGGAATTATGCAAAGAATACTTGAAATGAAAATTAATAAACACTGGGTCCCCTTCTTAATGGAGAAGGCACAAACAAGCAGCCCTTTATTTTTTTATTTCATTATTTATTTTATTTTTAATTTTTTAAAATTTTATATAATTTTTACATCATTTTTCATTTTTGCACAATGTATGCATTTTCATCTTAGTTATAGTCCCTGTACAATTCCCACCCCCCTTGTTTTGATCCTACCCCCCCTTCCCCGCCAGTGTGTCTCTGGTTTATAGTTGCTTGTTGCTTGTTGATTTTGATTTTTACTTTATTCCTGCTATGAGTGAGACCATCCAGTATTTTTCTTTTTCTTTCTGGCTTATTTCGCTGAGCATGATCCCTTCCAGCTCCATCCATGTTGCTGCAAATTGCATGAGTTTATCTTTTTTGATTGCTGAGTAATATTCCATAGTGTATATGTACCATATCTTCTTGATCCAGTCATCTATTTTTGGGCATTTGGGTTGTTTCCATAGCTTAGCTATTGTAAATTGTGCTGCTATAGACATAGGGGTGCAGGTGCCCTTTTGAATTAATGTTTCTATGTCCTTTGGGTAAATACCTAGGAGTGGAATTGCTGGGTCATGTGGAAGCTCTATGTTTAGTAGGTCAAGAAATCTCCACACAGCTCTCCATAGTGGTTGGACCAGTTTGCACTCCCACCAACAGTGCAGAAGAGTTACTTTTTCTCCACACCCTCGCCAACATTTGTTGCTGCTAGTTTTTTTTAATATGTGCCATTCTCACTGGTGTAAGATGGTATCTCATGGTAGTTTTGATTTGCATTTCCCTGATTACAAGTGATGTTGAACCTTTTTTCATATGCCTGTTGGCCGTTCAAGCAGCCTTTTAAATAACTGAATGTAAGTATTTATTTAGCCATTATTACCTTAGATAGTTGAACAAAAACTTTGAAATAATAGGTTTAAACAGTTACCTGCTGGTTGTGAAGGAGATGGCATTTGCCTTTGGTGCCTTCCCCCTGTTTCCCTGATTTTACTTGCTTGCTCTGGGGAACTAACTCCCTCCTCCTCCCCTTCACTGTCTAAATGAACAATTGGTTTGCCTCAGTTCTATTAACTAATGAATCTGATAAACTAATTGCTACTCCTGGCAGGAGACTGGAGTGCTATTTCCAATAGCAGAGAGCCTTCTGGAACTGCAGTCTATTGTTGTCTAGTCCAGTAATTGCTCATTTGGTAGAACTTCAAGTCGAGGAGGAAGGGCAAGGGGAAGCAGAAGGAAATGCTGGAAGATGTCGCTCTTCAAATCCCACCTTCCTGTGGACACCCAGCACTTCCAGTACCAGCAACACTCAGAAATATGGTACCCCATCCTCCATGTGAAATGAAAAAAATCTTTAAAAAGATATAAAACTTTGTGTTAGCTATAATTAAAGCAGCTTTTTAAGATTTTCTGATTTACACCAAATCTTTTTTTTTTAAGATTTATTTATTTATACAATAACTGGGGTATAGGTCAGAGGCGTGGGAGGATGAGAGGATTCACCAGAGACAGAGTGGGAAGCAGAACAGGCAGACAGACCAAAGACACTGCTGGGGGGAGCAGCAGGCGAGGCAGGTCAGGTCTGCCACACCATGTGGGTTTCTCCCTGGCCAGCTGGGAATCGAACCCGCGCTGCAGAGGCTTCAGGCAGCTTCACAGCGCTGCGCTCAACCTGCTGTGCCACCGGGGAGGCCCTGATTTACACCAAATCTTAAATAACATTCTTTGGTGTGCCCCAGGTACTTTATCTGCCAGTTGAGTAATTCACCTCTCTCTGTGGGTCACTCTTCTCCTGGTTGAGGACAGAGTCTTACTGGACTGGGATGCGGAGACTGACTTAACACGAATCCTAGCCCATCCAGACTAGACTTAGCTGCGTGGGGAGGACAGACCCATATAGAGCTTGTAAGGAGCAACTCTCACTAATGCATATCACTTGTGGGGTGGGAGGGATGATCACTCTGAATTGAACCACTGCGCTAGTTTTGGGTAATGTAATTATTCTGCTTTATGGAACAGTTTTCCACAGTTTGTGGAAGTTATTTTATTGACAGTATGTAGCAGCAGGCATTGCACTCTGGGCTATACTGCATCATCTTTAAAGTCAAATACGGAGTTCGTGCGGAGCCTGCAGGAAGAAATGTCTCTGTGGCAGCCACAGCCACTTGGCAGGACTCTGAGGAAAATCTCCAGAGCATGCTGCCCTGTCAGCATGGTTAAAGGAACGTCCTTGTACACCTACTTCCTACAGACCTGCTGGGAGGAACACAAGAGGAAGCACCCGACTCTTCTCTGTACTTTGCCGGATTCCCCTAAAATGTTCCAAGAAATGGAAGTCCATGTCTGCTTAGGAAAAGTCAAAGTTTGAAGATATGGCAAAAAAGTGACAAAGCTAGTGATGTCAGGGAGATGAAAATTATGTTCTCCCCAAAGATGATGAGAAAGGAGAAAAAAAAGATCTCAGTGCTTGTCATAGGGCCTCCATCTGTCTGCCCTCTTTCTGTTTGGCTCTGAACATCGCCCAGAGATCAAAGGTGAACATCCTGGCCTATCCATTGGGGATACTGCAAAGAAATTGGGTGAAATGTGGTCTGAACAGTCATCCAAGGGTAAACTACTCTGTGATCAGAAAGTGGTTAAGCAGGAAAGAAGGGCCCTTGTGGGCCAGCAGGCTGAAAGAAGAGCGAACCAGAGGAGAAGGAGGAGGGTGAGAGTTGGCAGCTCTCCTGTCATGATGTCTGTGGAGTGAGTGTGCTCAGGCAATTATTGTATTTTACTAAAATGTGAATTCAAGTGGAGCTCAATATTAGCTTCAGCATAAAAACTATAGATTTTTGTATAGCTGATAAGATTTTTTGTATACTTTTTTTTTAAATGATGCAGCTTGTGGCTTTTTGAGGGTCTACTACAAGCAGTTAGATTTTAAAGCTTCTGATGTTGAATGTTTCTAAATGTTTATTGGTTTCTTTAATTTTTTTTTAGATTTTTTTATTCATACAAGAACTGGAGTGTAGGCCAGAGGTATGGGGGTGGTGGTGAGAGGATTCACCAGAGACCGTGGTAAGCAGAACAGGAGGATCTACTGAAATACAGTGCTGAGGGGAGCAGCGGGTGAGACAGGAGAGGCTGCTGCACCATGTGCTGCTCCAGGGTTGGGGATCAAACTCATGCTGCGGTGGCTGGCTATAGCTTCATAGTGCTGAGACTTAACCTCTTGCATCACCAGGGAGGCCTGGTTTCTTTAATTTCTTGACTTGAGTATGGTAGCACAGAAACTTGTATCAACAGCAAATGTTGGTATTTTTAGCATGTTAAACTTTGCTTTTTTTAAAAAAAATTGTAATGAAATTATTTAAAAAAAAGACAAATGCAAGGAATTCTTAGAAAATCTATAGTTGGGGCTTAAATATGTTCTTGGAGGAACAATGAAAGGATACAATGACAAGATGCAATATCTGTTCTGGGTAGAAGGCTTGGCTGGGAACAGAAATTCTGCATCCTGTCTCAGCTCAGATTGTCGTCTTCCACATGGCATGGGGAGTTTCCTTCACTGCCAGACAGGAAAACGAATGTGCCTGCCCTCCCTTGAAATCTTGAGGAACAATTGGAGACGAGGAACCTGAACATACCATAAAAGCAACATTGCGGTCCAATACATGTGATAATTATATCAGCAATTTCTGAAGAGTAAAAAAAAAAAAAAAGTAGCATATTCTATTTGTTCATGTTTATCAGAAACTTCTGTACCTACCATACCTAGTTTAGTGAAGGTCTGGGAAAGAAGGTTCATATTTCATTTTTTTAACAAAAAGGAAGAAACTTTCCATGTGTCACCATGTGGCTTCCATATTGGAGGTGCCACTGTGAGTCCTGGCATATCTGGGAGAGGTTTGCAGACCGGCAGTTAACAGGATCGCACCGGCTGTTCCAGGAAGTTGCTACAAGGACGATGTGCCCCAGAGATAAGACTCAGTTGGCTTTGCTATCTTCCACTTGGCAAAATAAATCCTACATTCTACCTTCAGTGAAACAGCTTTTCACCTCTTCTCCAGGGAGGAAGATTTGATTTTTTTTCAGACTTGACTTGGCAGAAAAGCAGATCTGCTGAAATAACCATTGCAGCAATTTTATTCATTTATGTAAAACATCCAGCTCACTTCTCTTTAAAGTACCTTCTCACGTGCTGTATGTGGTCAAGATAGAAACCATTGGCATGGGGAAGAATCCCAGAATGTGGTGCTCCTTGTTAATAGGTTAGAGCCAGAAAGATCCATTATTTCACTTTACAGAGGCCCAGAAAATGTAGGTGCATTGTTTAAGTATGTGTGGTATGTGTGGGGTGAGGTCCTGAACTACAACCAGTCCCCCTTGTTCTAGGTTCTGCTGATACCCTGTGTCTTGGCAGATTAGGGTTCAGAACAGTTAAAGGGTGAAGACTGGGGGGAGTGCATTGTATTCTGATAATGGAATGAAAATCATGTATCAATAAGAACTTTGCTTTTTTGCAACACTGTGTACCTCGGCATCCCATACCTGGCGGTGACTTTTAGCTCTTTCCCATCACTGTCACATCCTCCCCCAGGTTCAGCAATCTGGAAATGGAGCCTCACAAGGAGACCTTCAGGTCAAGTGGGCTGATTTCTCCACTTCGGCTCCATGTTCTCCTCTCCACGCCACTGCCCCCTCTATGCTGGAGTGACTCTGTGATGACATTAATTTCTTTAACAGAAATAATACTTCTGGCTTCAGCAGTCTGCCTGTTAGCCGGGCAATCATTCTGAATTTCTTCATTATCACTTGGGCAGTTTGCCTTTCCAGAGTGTTTTTTTGTAGCTGTCTTGGAGCTTGACAGTGCTTGTGTGTCCACACGGCAGGGCTTTTGGCAGAAAGGAGAGAATTCCAGCCTGGTTTCCTGCAGGAAGAAGGCTTACAAGACTCATTCTTGTGTGTTGCCTTTGTTCATTCTTGAGATTTGAAGTGGTTGGCATTACCTTGGCAACTCCACTGGAAGCCAGTTGCTGCTTTGTGGACTTTGGTTTTGTTGCAGCCTCTCCTGGGAGCCACTCTGGCTTTGGCCAGAACTGGCACCAGCTACCTTTCTTGGAGCACAGAGCCAGTGTGGGGAGGGGGTGGGGAAGCCTGGGGCCAGCTCTGGCTTAGCATTCCTGTTCCCAATCACAGAGCGATCCCAGAATAGAAGGGGGTGGTGGAGAGGAGACCATGGGGCCATAGTGGAGGGCTCAGTAGATCAGGAAAATCAGGCCACTTAACCTGAGGGTCTCCTTCTGAGGCTCCATTTACCCATTGGTAGACCTGGGGAGGATGTAACCGTGATGACAGGTATGGGATGCTTTGTCCCAAGGTTCATAGCAAGTTTTTTTTTTTTTTTTTTTTCCTGCTCTGGGAGTTTGTAGGCCAGATCCAGATAAATGTAAAGGTAAGTGAGGGGCTAAATAGTAGTCAAGGGAATCAGAAAGGGACAGAGAAACTCTATGGCTGCTAAAATTCTGGAGGTGGGCGATGATCAGCAACAAGTAACACTGGAGAAATGTAGTGATGCACAGAGTATGGAGTCCCTCTCTCCCTCCTTAACCCCGACACCTTTTCTTGGTGTCCTGGCACTTGATGCTCATCTGGTAGGCATTAGCCATCATCACTAGCAGAAATTTACTGAGCCTCTACTCTGTACTGTGCATAAGGCCCACTACTAGACCAGGGCCTTCAGGAGCCTATAATGCTCCTCTGCCTAATTAGAAAGTAGAAAACCTCTGGGTAGATGTGGCCCAGTGGAAACAACATTTGCTAGCACCTTTTTATGAAGAGGCATCTCAAGAGAATGTCCCAAATTCATAGCTTGTTTGAATTTTAACAACAATTTCAATTTCCGCTCACCTGCTTGTCGGACAACCACCAAATGTTGATGGCTCCATATTTGACAGCAATTCAATGAATCTAAACTCTTTTAGGACCTTTTGAATGAAAGAGTAAAATGTCTCAGATTTTGCCTTACTTTGGGTTTTCCCAGAAGCAGACACTAAGAATTCCATTACAGGTTTCTTTGGGACATGAGTCCAGGAAATGCTGATGAGGAATGGAGAAGTAGAAGGGACGTGACGACTACAATGTAAGGTGTGTCATCACACAAGCTACCACCATGGGCAGTGACAGTTTCATCTCAGTGGAGAGTTCTAGGAGCCATTTTGGGATACCTGCCTCAGAGGTACCCCCTCTACCTCATTAGGGTGAGGGAGCAACAGTGTTTATAACAATTCCTATTATCATTGGTTGAAGGCCACTGAGTTGGTGCTGAGAAGGTCCTTGTCACCTGCTGTAGGTGACAGAGGCTCCAGCAGTCAAGAAAGCCCTTGGGCAAAGTGATGCAGGTGCTGGAGGACAGGACAGCCCATGTGAGAATAAGGGCATGGACATGATGAAGACCGAGAGAATATTGTCAGGGCCCTCGAAGTCTCTGCTTCAGGTTTGCAGTTGGCATCATCACAGAAGTTTCTGGAAGGTTCCAAAGCAGTGTTGAGCCTATGAGTACCTTCCCAGACATGGTTCCTCACCTTTCCTAAATAGGCTCTATGACTGTACATTGAAATTTTATTTTGAAAGGTGTAGAGTTTGGCTTAGGAACAGATTGCTTTTGCCTGAATCCTTGGAAATTAAATGAACTCCATGTTCTGTGGAGCTGACTCACTCACTAGTCACACACCCGGGGACCTGGAGATGCCCCTCAGGTTCAATTCTATGGATAGTATAAGGACATCAGCAAGTCAAGTCTCTGAGCTTGTGATTGTCACTTATTATTATCCCTTCCTTTAAAGGGTCACTGTTCAATAAGTTTGGTGTCTTATAAGCCTAGTATAATGTACTGCAAATTTTATATGATAGAAAAATACTGATCCTATCTTGAGTAGTTTCTATGACACCATGCACTGTGAGCTTATCTAATCCTCACAGGAGACCTGAATTGTGGGAATTATTAGTTCCATTTTATATCTGAGGATACTTTAGTTTCAAAGAGATGGGAATTAAGCCCAGGTTTATATGAATTCATTCAAATAAATTCCTATTGGCTGCTGTCCTATTGGCTGCACAGGAACCCTATCATAATTTCCTCCCTTCTTTGTCAACTGTTCTCTTCCTTAAAGTATGTTGTGTGTATAATTCATGGTTCACATAAGCTGACTCTCATGGTTCTCTCATTCTGGGCCACTACAAATATTAAGATAACCATAACAACAATGTATTATAATACCCGAACTATCTCTGTAGACCTAATATACGTTGATATAAATTTTATAAATGTTAATTTAAAAAACTTCTCCTGAGATGCAAAACAAATCATATAGAAAACTGCAAACCTGCTAGGATTGCTATAAGAAAGAAAATAGAAAACCATGTTGGCAAGGATGTAGAGCAATTAGCATCCTCATGCACTGCTGGTGAGAATATAAAATGGTATAGTCACGGGAAAATAATTTATCAGTTACTCAAAAAGCTAAACAGAGTTACTATATGATCCAGAAATTCCACTCCTAGATACATACTCCAATAAATGAAAATATGTCCACATAAAAATTCATACATGAATGTTCATACCAAAAGTAGAAACAACTCAAATATCCATCAACTGATGGTTACATATGATAAATCCATATGGTGGAATATTATTCAGTCATGAAAGTGAATGAAATACTTATTCATGCTACAACATGGATGAACATGAAAACATCCTATTAAGAGACTGATTACAAAAGCTACATGTATGATTCCATTTATATAAAATGTCCAGATGAAAATCTTTAAAGAAAGAAATTAGTCTAGTAGTTGCTTTGGGCTTGAAATTGGGAGGATGGGAAGTTACTGTTTATGTACATAATTTATTTCTGGAATAATAAAAAAATTCTGGAACTTGACAGTGCTTGTGATTACACAACCTTGTGAGTTTTCTGACAATCACTGAATTCTACACTTTTATTAAAGAAATGAATTTTGTGGTATGTGAATTATAGTTCAGTGTATAAGACAAGACAGTCCTTTCTCTGGCAGACTGTTTGTGTGGATAAAAAATGAGTATCAACATTCCAAGGACTTCCCAGCTTTTTCAGTTAATGTTTTAGAAACATTCTTTCAGGTTGTTACCAAAGCCCTTCACTGTCTATGAGTTTATTTATCTTTTTTAATTTCTTCTTGTGCAAACTAACATAATGCTTTACTGATGTCTTAACCTTGGACATCTTTAGAGTCCTTCAAGAAAAGACAAATCCATACACATTTTAGGAAGGAATCACACCTGTCTTTCTCTTATTCTCTCAGGTAAGAGAAAAGAGATCCTGACATTGAATACTTACCCCCCCAAAGTGAAATAAAGCTGCAAAGTAGAGAGAGACAGGTCCGCGGCTTTGGGGCTGTCTCATTTTTTAGGACCATGTGAGGTCTGATCCTTAAAGGAGGCAGATTTTAAAGCAGTACCAGGACACAACTTTCTATCTAACTGAGTTGTGAACAGGTTTGCTGTTGCCTGTTAGAACTTATGGAGACATGTGCACTGAGAGGAGCTTGGACTGACTGACTCTGAAGTTCATGTTCATAATAACTCAGAGGGTGTGATTCCAAGTCTCCTGCTGTATTACTTAAAGTCTTTATAGCAGCAACTCTTTGTTTATTTAACTAATCAATAGTCTGTTTGGAAATAATTTAGAATTGATTGGAAGGAAAGTGGAAGAGAAAAGAACCTGAGGGGTATACTTGTTTCATTTATGTTCTGAGAGGGCAAGTGATTTTTTTTTTTTTTTTTTTTTTTTTTTTAGAGGCATGTTTTTTTTATTTATTTATTTGTTTGTTTGTTTTGTTTATACATGCACTGGGTACAGTCAGAAGCACGGGAGGGTGAGAGAATTCACCACAGCCAGAGCGGGGAGCAGAGCAGGCAGAAGGACCGAAGTACACTGCTGAGGGGAGCAGCGGGCGGCAGGAAGAGGTCTGCGCGCCATGCGGGACCCTCCTCCGGTGGCCGGGGAGCAGCCAGGGATCGAACCGGCGCCGCAGAGGCCGCGAGCAGCTTCGCAACCCAGCGCTCAACCGCTGCGCCACCGGGGAGGCCCAGGGCAAGTGATTTTTAAAGAGAAACTTTAGAAAAGTTGATAGGGAGCCAGGAGGTCTCGACCCTATAGGTCTGCTACCTACCAGTTGTCTGGGTGACTTTTTTTCAAGTAATCAACCCCTTCTGATCTCAAGTTTTGGGGTGTGTGTGTGGTGGGTTTTTTTTTTTTTTTTGGTAAAAACTGTGTTGGATTGGGGTGAACTTGAAGGAACTTTTGGCTCTGAAAAATTCTGTAAGTTTTATTAAATGACTTCAACTTTTCATAGCAAGCCCTCCATCCTAGCCTCTGATCAGCCTTCGTTGATTCTGTTGAAGACTTGCCATATGCCTGCCCACATTTTCCTTGATGGTTTTGCCCTTCCCAGATTGCAAGTCATTCTTTCCTCAGTGGTTTCATGTCAGCCTGACCTTCATAGCTTATTGACTGCTGTAGGCAGTAAGGGGTCTCTGTCTTTGGTTACCTCATTAAACTCTTTGCTCTAGTCTTTCATATTAGTGTTAGTGTCTGCTGTTTTATATGTCTCCTGCTTTTCCACTAAGGAAAACAGCATAAACCACTTAGGAAAACAGCATGGAGTAAAGGAAGATCACTTGAAATTAGATCCTTAAAGTGAGAGAGATGATAATGTGACTGGGCCTCAGTTTTCCAGTTTGTGAAATGGGGGGAGGGGTTACTATGAGAGTTAAATGAGATAAAACAAAGCACTTGGGCCTCCTCAGTGGCGCAGTGGTTGAGCTCTGGGATGCAGCCTCTGCAGCGCCGGTTCGATCCCACATGGCGCACGAACCTCTCCTGCCGCCCGCTGCTCCCCTCAGCAGTGTATTTCGTTGGTCTGCCTGTTCTGTTCCCTGCTCTGGCTCTGGTGAATTCTCTCACCCTCCCTCGCTTCTGACTGTACCCAGTGCTTGTATAAATAAATAAATAAAATCTTAAAAAAAAAAACCCAAAAAAACAAAGCACTTGGATCATAGTGGCTGATGATGATGATGGTGGACAGTGGTGAGAAGGTGGTCAGCATAAGCTGAAAGAACTCTTTGTCTTTTGGACTTTCAGTAACGAAGTCACATAAATACACATGACAGAGAGTTAGTTAATGATTGCTCTTATCATCGATTCTCTTCCTATACCCCTCAGCATCTGAAGAAAATTCCATAGAGTGAGTTTAAATATTGCTATGAGGATTAGTCTTTTTTTCTTAGTAACCAAAGAAGAAAATCTTTCAAATCATTGCCAGTTTTTGATCACAACTTTTGGTTGGTCTTAGAGATTTTATTACTTTACTTTTTGATTATCTCTTCATGGTGATAATTTCATTTTCCTTAACATCCCTGCTGATGCCCATCCTCTAAACCTTTAAGTAGGTCTTTTGCTTTCCTCTCTCTCCCAGAGTAATATTCCTCCCATGCTGGAGAACAGTTGTTGGGTAACAGGTCAAATGTATTAATAGGCAGGCCATATGGTTCATAGACACTTTGCTCTCAACAACTTGATAGAAATTCTGCTGGTTTGAATTTTTTTTTTAATTTAACTGTAAAAATGTAAGCACCATCTGCTGTTATTTTTTTGTAGGTGATCCTGGTAAGTTATTTAGTTACGCTGCTCCAAAGCAATTAGCACTGCTCAACATGGCTTCCAGGGCAAAGCTGGGTTATTTCACTTTCATTTGTGTGTGGAGTGTATGTGTCCCATCGAGATCCCCTTTATAACTCGCAGATACGGATTCATCCATATGCACTTAGGTCTTGGGCTCCTATTGTAATGGTTAAGTGGTTTAATTGTAATGGTCCCTTTGAATGGTTGAGAATAGTTCACATAGTCATCATTATGGAGCAAACCTAATAGGGTGATGTGATGGAGGAATGGAGAAAGGGAAATCAGAAGGCTATCACTGCTGTCCAGAAGAGAAATGATGGAGGCTTGGTTTAAGGATGTATGCATAGATGACGTGAAGGCATAGAATTTGGGTATGAAAACTACAGTCCATTATGAATGGTTATGGTCTGCATAACTGGCTGTTTGGTGGTTTGGTTCTTACTCCAATATAGAAGGCTTGGTAGTGCTTTTTGGCTGGTTAAGTTTTGAGACGGCAAATGGATCTCCAAGTGGAAAACTCTAGCAGGTAATAAATATGTGAATCTGGAGCCCATATGGAGGTGAAGGCTGAAATGTTCAAATAAACTACCTGAAGGTCAAGAGTGTTGATGGAGAAGACACTGAGGTCAGTGACCAAGACATAACTTCATTTAGAAGTCTAGAAGCAACAGCAGCAAAGGATGCTGATAGAGAGCAGCCAGAGAGATCAGAGAGAACCACATGCCTGGAAAGGAAGGTGTCCTCATCATTTAGTTTCAAGTGTTAGTACACAGTGTCCATGTTGAAATGTAATTCCAAAAGTTTATTCCATAGCTGCAAATTTAGTAACAACTATCGCAAGCTGGGCCCTGTGCCTGCCTAGGCCTCAGATACTCAGCCACAGTGGCATCACAAACAGGGAGACTTTTGTCTCCTTGGAGGCCGTGGGAGACTGCTCTTGACCAAGTGTCAGTCAGGACTTGTGAGACTCTCATACCGTACCAATGCAGCAAAGAAATGAGTTTGTTGTTGTTTTATTGGCAGTCGTATGCACAACTGGCACGGCTATGTCACTAGTCAGTTCTTTGAAAATAACCATACCTAAATACTAATTCTAAATTCTAAGGCTTTCAGGTTCATCTAAAATAAACCTATAACCAACGCAGTGCATGAAAGGATACATAAAAATGCTTATATTTTTAACTACTAATGTGTTAATCATGACAAGGTAGGTCTCATAACAAATCATTTTCTAAATTTTATCTTTTCTTGAAGGCAGCTTCTATTTGGGAGTTAACTTCAGGTTATAGAAAATTGTTGTATTATCTGTCATTTGACAGATGAGATCATTTAAATGAGTAGTGATTTAAATGAGTAGTGATTTCCTGCTACTTCTCTTAAAGCGAGGATACATGCAATATACTCCAACAGACATTTTAAATCAAAAGGCAAAATTTGGAGATCTTACCTTTTATGTACTATCCAAACAGGTCATTTTTTTCTAGTGTACTAAGTACATTTTCTCTGAAAACCAAAGCAGATCATATTGTAAACAAGATGGCTTATTTTGCTAATTATCATCAAGTTTGTAAAAATAGTGGATTTTTAAAAATCAAGCAAAGCTCATTTTCTTTCCAGAAGGTCCAATAGATGACGAATACTTAGGAAAATTCTGTAAATGTTTATTCTTACCTTTTACCCTACTGACATTTCAGTTGAATTTTACAAATAGATGAAGCTAATAAGGATGAAGTGGGTGGCCTGGTAGTTGGCAATAGATTGTGGCGAGGAATATTCTCTTGGTTATTCAATCAAACATTTGGTTCACTAATTGAAGGAGACTTACTGGGAATGAAATTTCAAAAGATAACCCCTTTCTGTCATTTTAACAGAATGACTCTGCTTTTGCTGCTTTTTATTTATTTATTTTTTTAAAAGATTATTTATTCATAGAAGAACTGGGGTACAGGCCAGAGGTTTGGGGGGGTGAGAGGATTTACCAGAGACAGAGTGGGGAGCAGAACAGGCAGACTGAAATACAATGCTGAGGGGAGCAGTGGGCGAGACAGGAGAGGTCTGCTGCACCATGTGGGTAGCTCCCTGGCAGGGGATTGAACTCTTGCTGCAGTGGCTGCGGATAGCTTCATAGGTTGCATCTTAACCCCTTGCACCACCAGAGAGGCCCTTTGCTGCTTTTTATAAAAACAAAATGTTATGGTACCTAAAAATCCTCCATTCTTTGCTATGACCAAATTGGAGGTAGTTCATTTACCTGACTGACTCAAACCTATTTTCAGAAGCTACAGCTCAGACCTACTGCATAGGACCTTATATATGTGCAGCTCCAGTGTGGTCATATGTGATAAATAATAAGCCAGTCTGACAGCTGTGTACACACTTTTGTGTGAACATTATAGGATGTAACAAACCTTGTCCTTGGGTCCCTCATGAGTAGTTCTATCTTTTTGAGTTGTCAGACTGTCCTTGGGTGTTTCCTGGTGTCCAGAACCACCAGGAGGAGGTACAGGGTCCTGGGGAAGGAGATGTGAACTCTCCTCATTACTTCCTTCTCTTCTGTCCTCCCCTCTGTCACTCAGGGGAAAGGAAGATCAAGGGCCACTTGGGTGGATGGGGTTATGGGAAGGGGCAGGGAGAAGACCACCTCCCCCATCCTTGGGTGGTTTTGGTAGAGGCTCTTCCAGGGAAGAGGCTGTGTCTGTCTTACCCTCCACCTTCCCCAGGACTCAGTGCCGTCCCTAGCACATGATGCCAAATTAACTCCTTGCTGAGCACTGAGCGTGTGGGCTCCTGTAGCACTGTGACAGAACATCTCTTCTTGGACGGCTACCTCCTTGCATCACACCCAGGCCAGCATTAACCAAATCCCAGAACCTATGCTTGGGAAATCACTTGATTGACAATACAAGAGGGTCTCCTTTGTCTCAAAGCCTTGACCCAGTTAAGGCACCACTTTGCATGGAAGAAATCACTAGATTTTTTTTTGCAACAAAAAGTAATAATACCTTGCTAATAAGAGCAGCTCTGTAAATCTGATCATGTCACCTTCCTATTGAATGAAATCTAAGCACAGTATCTCAGCTAACAGCACTCTCCAAGAACTGGCTCCAGCTTCCCCTTCCCACTTCCTCTTGTACCATCCCCTGAAATGTTCTCTGCTCCTTATGTACCTCAGTCTTTCTGACCCTGCAAAGACCCAGAGGTACTTGTTCACTGGGGCTTTCTTTGCACTTTCTTTCATCCTTTTTGTCCCATTATTTCATACCTAGGTATTTTGCATTGTCCTGTGTGTTTGCTTTCTTGCTTATTAGCTGTGTCATACTTGATTAAATGCTTTATAGGTACAGGAGTGTTTTCTGATGAGGTTAACATCTATCCTAGTGCCTGTCTCAGTGTAAGCTCTCAGTAAGTAAATGTTTGTTCAAATGAAAGAATGGACTGTCTACCCATCTTCTGTCAGGAAAGGTGTTTCAAGTTAAAAAAAAAAACAAACAAACACATACTTTCTTTGTTCTCCCAGATTCTTAACATGCAATGTACATACACAAATGCATGTGTGTGGCCAGGCTGTAAAAATTACCTGGTCTTGGAAAGAATCTGCCTCAAAGAACAGGATTGTTGATTTAGTGCCAGTAGTGGTCTAACTACTAATATTAGTGCTTTTTGTTCCTAAACTTCTAATGTGTTTCCTCCACCCTTTTCTTTCTTTTGTCTTTCTTTTTTAGCAAGGGAAGCCATATGTCTTTGACAGAGTGCTGCCTCCCAGCACGACCCAAGAGCAGGTTTACAATGCGTGTGCAAAGCAAATTGTCAAAGGTAAGTGCTATTTCTTTATTTCCTCCTGAGTCTTTCAGAGTAATTGAAAACGTTAAGTGATATTTGCAACGTAGGAATCAATGTGCCTTGACTATAAGCAGAGGCCTGCTAATTGGAAATGCTGAATTATAGTTCGCGCTCTGCCCCTGATTTGCTATGATGCCAAACAAGTTATTTAACCTCTCTATACCTCCTTTCCAAGATTTCTTTATTTCTTTTGCCACCATTTTGGCAGAGCTATTCTGTCACCTTGAAGCTTAAAAGCAAGGCAAGCTATGGCTCCATTGTTTCTGTAGTGGTTTTAAAATACTGCTGCAGGTACAGGAACTACTTTTTCCTTTGAAGGAGAAAAATACATATTCCCAGTGCTCCACTTGTGTATTTTTGGGTGATGTGTGTTGTGCATCTGTCTCTTCACAAAGAAACCATATATGTGGAAAATTCTTGGGTATCAAGGAATTTTCTACCACATCATTAAATCACGTTACCTTGTTATTATTAAGTGGCTCTTGTTATGTAGACTTCCTTAATCATCCTTTCATCTAACCCACTTTCAAACCATCCCACTCAAATTCCGACATTTGTTTCTCCGTATAGGTAGCCTGAAGCCTAAATTGTGCCTTAGAGATCCGTCCTGGATCTCTGGACTGGCCTTGGCCCTGCAGGATTTGTGTCAAAATAACAGCAGGGAGATGAAACAATTTACACGATGCTCTACCCTGCCCTTTCAAATCAGGGGCAGGGTAGAGCTTGCCTTGGGGGGGTGCACGCCATCTGGACAGACCTGAGGGGCAGCGCAAGCTACTTTGCTTTTCATCATCAAATCCTTGACTCCAAATTTGAATGCCGTGGCATTGTCCTTTTAAATGTCTTGATGCTGCCACCTCTATAGGCAGCTCTGGATTTAAAGAGAAAAAAGAGAAAACAAAACCAAAAATTAAAAAACCCAAAACAAAACCCAAAAACACCTTACCATGTTAGATCTGCTGGTTTTTAAAAGCTGAGCTGACTAACCTATTTGAAATTCATGAAAATCAGCCCAGGGTACATCTGTTAGATTAATTCTGACCCTGGACACCTGCGTGGGAGACTCCCGTCAGCATCTGATGTTCCTTGCTGAGATGTATGGTTATTCACATTCTGGTTGCAGACATCAATTAATTTTGAAGGTCTTCGCAGTAAGATTATTATAGAAAACTGAAGAGAGAAAAATGCCTGAATTTGAGCTGTTTTTGAATTAATGACATGCTTCCTGTGGCAATTGTATTCTCTCTACTTCTGTCCTTTTGCTTCTCTATCTAAATGTTTTCCTCCCTGTTTGGCATGTGCAGTTCTAATTTGCTCGTGGTCAACCCCATTCCCTCTTTTGTTATCAGACTCCTTCATATTTTTATTAAAGTAAGATTAATCACACATGAGGCAGGATTTCCTTTTTTTCCTCTCCCCCTTCATTAACAGAACTAAATAGTATTTGCCACATGCTGGGCTAAGCATGAAAGCCATTTAAATACATCCTACCCTCTCTGAGTTGATGTTGTAATTAGAGATGGATGCACTCCATTTTTAAAAATCCTGTGATTAGCAAGCAATAATAATAATCTTTGAATCTTTATTCACTAGAAAGTATGGGTCTCTTTCAGTGCTTGGGTTTTTCTGCGGTGTGGAATGTCAGAAATAGGCAGTAGCTGGGCAGATCTCATGAAGATGTGACCTAGTCGTGGATAAATTGAGACCTACTATGTGATGAGCCACAAAGAAAAGCATTGAGAATATAATTAGGCTCTGCAACAATAAACACACATCTTCCAGGCACCATAAATGTAATATGAGCTTACTCATTTTGTAACAATAGAGAGTACTTCATTTTCCCTTGCAAGTAAATTATTAGGGTATGGTGAAGATCTGACTTAACTCTTTAAAATATTCACTGAATATTCACTGAAGCTACATGAGAGGAAATGGCCCTATTGATTCGGTGTCAGTAAATGTAGACTGATAAAAGAACACCCTGGAATAGGCACCACGTGTAGCTGAGATATCTAGTATGAGAAGCCTTATTTTAATCAGGAAAGGGAGGTGGTGCTCCAGGGGCCGTTTTTTCTAGAGGCCAAGGACTGAATCGTAAATTTGAAGATCAGTGAAGAACCTGTGATTCACGGGATTGTGGTGCTCTGGTGAGCTTTCTTTTCAAGACGTATGTTTTTTGAGATCAGGAAGACTCCTTTTAAATGGATGCCTTTATTCTCTCTGTGTTTTCCATTCCCTTCAATTTCATTGGCTTGAAAAAATTTACAAATACTTTATTCTAGAGTCCTAGCATCTCCCATACCCTCACATTTGGTGTGTGTTTTTCAAAATATCTGAAAGACTATGTAGAATTCTCCATTTCTTCTAGAAGAGGTTATAGTCTCAGCATGGTAAACAGGAAGGCTCCTGTAGACATCCTAGGAATTAAAAACCATGGTGACAGGTGGCTTCTGCTGAAGTATTAGTAACTGTGTCCCCATCTGTAGAAGCCAGTCTGGGCATTTGCCTTCCAGATTAACTAGATATAGACTCTCCAGTGCTTGAGAAAGTGGTTTGATGTTTTCTAGTTCTTATTTCTTTAAAATTCTCACATATGGTTGCTTCTATCATTTTTTCTTTTATGCAAGTATATTAAGTATTTACCAGGAGTTAAGCACTGCTAGGGACTGGTGTCATCAAAATCTGTGAGACTCTGCAAGAAGCTTTGAGTTGAGGGAGAGAGGCAGGTGACCCGGTAATTACCAAGTAATACACATGGGCTTTCTGTGCTTAAGGCAGGCCTGTGCAATGCTATGGGGGCACAGGAAAAAAGTCACTGGATACTGATCTTGATGGGTGGGGAGAGGAAACAGGTTTCTTGGGAAGGCTGGGTCCTGCTGACTGTAGAATATAGCAGGACTCTACAAGCAGAAGCAAAAGCATAAAGATGGTATGTTTGGGCAACTTGCAGTGGTACAGGGTGCTCGGGGACAGTCTTCAAGTTAGGCAGCATCAGTGTTTGATGGAAATTGATGGGATTAATTCTGCAAGCAATGTGAGCCCACTGAAGAGTTTTAAACTTTGGATACTATTAGATATACTTTATTATTATGTTTTATATGATTTTTAAGACAAAAACGTTTACTTAGCTGCTATTATCTGACAGGTATCCTCTACACACTTTACATTTATGTTATTATGTTTTAAATCTTAACTTGATGAAGTATGAGCTTTATTCCCATATATTACAAAGGAATTTGATGTGAAGTAACTTAGCCAGGTCCGTTAATGGATAGTGAGGCTGAAACCCAAGTCTGAGTTTGTCTGACTGAATTTTCCTGCTTCCATTTGTCTGTAGTGTGCCATCTCTCACCTGGGCATGCACGGTAGCTGCCCTTTAGACTGCCTGGGCCCAGCATTCTGGTATTTAGCAGAACTGTCTCTATATTCTCTAGACATGGTCTATTGAACAGTTTGGTCAGCTGGCAAGAGCCTTAAGATTCCAAGCCAGGAATGACTAACAGCCACCATCTCACCTGGAGAGTTGGTAGGAGGTGCAGCAGCCTCCTTCGGAACAGTGACGTGTAGGTCTGATTACATCCCCCCAATTCTTACCTGACAATGGAACTAACTCTTCTGTTCTGGTAGGACCTAGATGCAGAACTAGCAAAATCCAGGACAAAACACTTAACTTCTGGCTTCTGAAGTCCGCAACCAGACAAGGAGTGTTCTCACTAAATGTCTCCTCATCTCCCCCTCTTGGAAGATGAGAAGTCTCTTCCCACTTGCTGTGGAGTCTGCCATTGGGTTTGCTTGGCAGCTGGATGGCTGTGTGCTGTGTGTGTGGGGTGCTGCTGACGGCGTGGTTGAGCTGAGATCACATCACTCCAGGCCCTGTCACAAAGAGAGGTTCTGTCTGACTGTGCCTCTTCCCTGCTGCATGGCTGGCATGCACATATAGTCATTTTGTTACGGCAGAGACTGTGAAACAAATGCTTTCCTCCAGCCCAGGAACTGTCATTTACCATGATGAAAGTGCCTTTTTGTGGGCTGTTTCTGTTGGAGTCGGGCGGGGAGGCCGTGTGTCTGCGCCGTGCTGAGTGCAGTCCTGTTGTCACTTCTTTCCTTGGCTTCTTGAGTCCTGCCCTTGTCATCTCAGAGGCCCAACCTCAGGATTCACAGATTGTACTTGGGTCTCCTCCTTCCCTTTTTCCTCTACCGTAATCAAATGTAGGCTAATAAACAAAAGAAGAAAATTGGGAACACTGGGTTCCAAGAGCTTTTCTTTTCTCTTAAAATTACTTTCTAATCATAATTGCATCATGGACAGAGGGTGGCATCAGCTCTGTTTACCCCGAGCAGGAGAGAGGGTTCTCCAACAGTGTTTTAATTATAATGTGATTAAATGCTTTAAACACCAAAGAGAATTTATTTGAGTAGGGTTTTATCTATTCTCTCTCTTTTTTTTTAAAGTAGTTGTATTCAATGTTGAAATGGCAGCCATAAATAATCAGGGATTCTTCTAGTACAGCCCCCTGATCCGCTGTCTGCCTCACCCAGTCCTTTGAGCCCCCAGGATAAGCAGTGGCCAGGCAGGAGTTACTTGGATTGTGTGTCCTGCTTCGTGAGAGAGAGTGCAGGGGGATGGAGTGGACTTGGGACCGTGTAAAGCATCCTAATTCAGAGACTCTGACCCACTGCTTCCTGGGTGAGGGAGAAGCTTGTGCGGGTTTTCTCCTGTCAGCTGGACTCCAGCTCTGAGCTGAGTTCCTTTCAGGCGTGTCGGGTTGCTCAGAGCCACCTCCTGGGGCATGTGCACATTACAAGGAGCAGATGTTGCTGGGCCCTTGGGGTCCTTACCCCTGTTTTAGTTCATGGGCTCTGGTCTCAGCATGCTTCTTGTGCTGGGGCTGAAGGCGAGGAAACCCTTGCAGTTTGAGGGGAGATGTTTAATCCAATAAATAGAAGCTTTAGTGCTGTGATTGTGGCCAGGATTTTGGCTATGACTATAGAATATCAAAAGTGCCACGGGAGGTGGGAGCCTGCTTTCTGTCGGTCCCTCAGGGCACATACCGCGTTCACAATCATGTCAAGGCACTCCGCTCTGGCCACCATTTCAGGCTCGACGAGTCTTTTCTTCAACCAAGTTGGCATTTTCATGAACGCTGAGGCCTGAACCTCCAACCCCTAGAACCATCTTCAAGTTTCTGCTTCCCTTGTTGCCTGGGAAACCATTACCAGAAGTCTGATATGTGTGAACATTCTCTCTCTCTCAATATAGCTTGACGAAATCTCTTGAGGGCTGCTGGGATTAAAAAAAAATCCTGTCACTTAGCTTTTCTTTTTTTAGCTTCCTAAAGGAAAATCCCACTTTCTTTTCTGATCCTGACTTATACTCTAGCAGCCTCAGATCAGTAGGATGTATATTAAAAATTTGTTTACAAAATGCAACAAAACAGCAAAAACTAACCAGCATCAGAAAATTTAGGGACCAAATCAAAGAAACATCAGGGCCTGAAATAGATGGAGCAGGTTTTCTGACTTGGACATCTCAGTGTGGGGTCCCTCTCCCAACCCCACATTTTTACAGGAATGAAGATTTCCACTCTGTATGCAGAGATGGTGGGTCAAGGGTATTAATTACGTATTATTCCCCTTTTGGTGATAGTTCTGTGGATGAAGGAGGGTTCTGGGAAAGCAGAAGGGAAACGAGTGCTAAATATATTTTAATTACTTTTGCTGCTTGAAAGAATTCCCCCAGATAATCTTCAGCAAAGAGCAGCCTCCATCCATAAGTCACCCATCCTCCCTGTGTGAAGTGGGAGAGGGGTGTACACTGTATGCCCATTGTGCAGTTGAAAGAAATCCTGATGCTGACGGGCCTAGGGCGTCTTGCTAGTACAATCACTGAAAAAAAAAAAAAAAAAAAACAGGCATTAACTTTGAGTCAAGGTTTCACCGGTTCCTGGGCTGATTGTGGTGGCACAGTATATAGACTGGAGCCCTGTCCACCCTACCCTCACTGGACCCCCATCTGCAGGGGCCTAGTGTGAACATCACTGGAGACCACCTCCATGAGGTCCCCTGGCCAGCGTTTCAAAGGACCCAAGTCAGGGCCTCCCCGGTGGCGCAGTGGTTGAGCGCTGGTTTGCGAAGCTGCCCGCGACCTCTGCGGCGCTGGTTCGATCCCTGGCTGCTCCCCGGCCACCTGAGGAGAGTCCCACATGGCGCGCAGACCTCTCCTGCCGCCCGCTGCTCCCCTCAGCAGTATACTTCGGTCCTTCTGCCTGCTCTGCTCCCCGCTCTGGCTCTGGTGAATTCTCTCACCCTCTCGCGCTTCTGACTGTACCCAGTGCATGTATAAACAAAAACAAACAAACAAATAAATAAATAAAACATGCCTCTAAAAAAAAAAAAAGGACCCAAGTCAGAGCTTTGGGAGAGGAAGTCTTTACTATTGCTCCCAGCAGACTGATGGACTGATGCTATCCTCTCCCTTCCCTTTCCCCTTTTGATTTCAAGAGATTAACTTATAGAAGGAAACTCAAGTACTTTTTTTTAACTAAAAAAAAGTATGCTGTTCTTAATTTTCATGTTACAGGGAGAAAATGCATTGCCTTCTTCATTAATATTTTCTGTAGGATTGTGAGTCCATTTCTATTTGTGGACCCGTGGAGGCCCTCATGTCTGCTTTTATCTCACCATTCTACTTAAAATGCAAATGGGGTTGAAATATGTCATTTGTGTGAAAAATGAGATGAACCATTTGGAAATGTAATTTTAAAATATGCAACCAATGCTAGTACATGATCAAAGTAATGAGTTCATTTTTTTCTGCTTCCTTGAAGATGTCCTTGAAGGCTATAATGGGACGATTTTTGCATATGGACAGACTTCATCAGGAAAAACGCACACCATGGAGGTAAGATTGCGGCGAGTGTGTCAGTTTTCGCGATGAACTGATCTGCTGCCGCCAGTGACACTTGGTGCATGTGGCCTTTTTACTGGTGATAGAGGTGGTTAAGGGGTTATGTTTGGCCAATTTTGGCATCCTTGGGGAGTTTTAAAATAGAGGCGAGTAATAGAATCTTGGGAGTTCCATATTAAAAAAAAAGCCTTGTTGATAGCACTATCCAAATAAATTTCAGCTGAAAAATTGGCATGGGTGGCAAGAAGATGGGGAGGGAGCACATTGGGCTATGGTAGAGGACTTTGGGTGCTTTGGTGGTGGGAGGGCTATGGTGAGTACACCTACGCTTCCGATGTAACAACTATGTAAACCAATGGTATTTCAGAACAAAATTTACTAAAAAAATGAATTTGGGGGATTATTAATAAAGAGAAAATAAAATAAAAACTACATTGAGATGCAATTTTTCATATTTGTCTGTTTGGCAGACCCAGTCCACTCCATGTATATACCCTGAACAAATATGAACCTATATTCCACACCTTCCCTCATTAACCTGCACATCTGTCCCCTGTGGGCACTTGAGGGTGTCACCCCAGCTCAGATTGTTGGCTGTGGAGCTCTGTGCTCCAGGCTGTCTTCCAGATAAAGCCACTCTGCCGACTGAATTGACCTCCTTTACCTATTCTTTTCCTGCCTTTTAAATCATGGATGCCTATATGGCCTGCAAGACTGGCTAATTCTGTCAGGTGAGCTCACCTGACAGGTGAGGAGAGGTGTAAGGTTGGTTATTACAAGAAACTGCACAGAGGATGGTTGGGGAATTCAGCTGATAAATAGCAGAGGAAGACAAATCCTTGATCCCTTGAATTTAGTGTTTTCATTGATGGTGCCTCCTGGGACTATGCTTGTGATGGCAGCTACAGACTCACTTTAACTTATGAATCATTCCTATTGAAGAAGAGATTTCAAAGGCACAAGGCTAAAATCCTCAGGGCTCTGATGTTCTGCTCACACTGATTTCAAGTGTGGGGTGCCACTCTGGGGGGTCTCATTTCTGTTGTGTTGACTCACTCATTTTGTTGGAGACAAAGTGGTTCAGAGACTGCACAGATGAAAGGAAGTGCCAGGTTTGTTTGCCACCTCTTCTAGACCAAAGGACTATTCCCCTGACACCTGAGTGTTATTGGCCCCTCTTGCTTGCATCTCACATCCTACTGCATTCACCTTGGAAACTGCCACAGGAGTCCCCACACTCCTGCTCCCGCCACTCACCTGCCTATCTCTTTTTTAAAAGAAACATATGTATACAAGAGCTGGGGTGTAGGCCAGAGATGGCAGGGGTGGAGGGCGAGTGGGGAGGGATGTGAGAGGATTCACCAGACAGAATGGGCGACAAAACAAGCGGATTGACTGAAATACACTGCTGGGTGGAGCAGTGGGCAAGACAGAAGAGATCTGCTGCACCATGTGGGTCCGCACCTCCCTGGCCGGGGATCGAACCCAAGCTGCAGTGGCTGCAGGGTAGCTTCATAGTGCTGACGCTTAACCCCTTGCACCACCAGGGAGGCCCCTCACCTGCCTTTCTTACTGGGCCCTAGATCCTTAACCTTCTAGGTGCTAGAAAAGTTGCAATTACACATTTACTGTGTCCCAACCACTCCACCAGCCATGGATAAAAACCCCTTCAGGGGTTATAAGGGATAGACAGTATCCCATGAGGGTTTCTGTCAGTCTCTAGGTCTTTGGAAAATTATCAAACAATATATACAATAAGAACAAAAATAGCAGTATTTGAAATTCTCCAAAATCTAAGTGAATCCTTACAAGAGTGACCTTTTTAGCATTGAGATTAATTCATCTTTGAGAATTACACGGTATCAGCTAATCATCCGGTGTTTAAATTGTGAACCATCAAATGAGAGGCCTGTTCCTAGAGTAAAATCTTTGTGTTTGGTGAATGGGTGGGTGTAAGGAGATGGCAAAGAGGTGTGCCAACTTGTGAAAATTAAACTTGGAGGCGTTTTGTTCAATGAGATCATCTGGAGCCCCTCTGCCTCACCAGGTACCCTCCACAATGCCCATAGCAGTACTTCTACCCAGGGGACTCATTGATTGTAATGAGTATTTCCTTATTGTGACTTTTGAAGATTGTGCACTTAGAGATGTGGGTGCAGGAAGAGCTTTCCCTGGGGTGCTCCCCCCTACTTAATATGGTCTTTCTGTAGGGTATTTATAGATTGCAGAAAAGGTAGGGGATATTTTAGAGGAAATCAGAGGAAAGGCAGAACCCCAAGCTGAAGTTATAGAGACTGTAGGAGACCAAGAAATACAGGACCCTGGAATGCAATTAAATTTAAAAAACCCTGTGGAGCTTACACCCTCTAAAGGGAGGATTTTATGTATTCGGAATTACACATTGTGATTTTCAAAGGCTTTTAGAAGGGGATGTTAACTCTGAATGGACAGAGCTGTCACATTTTAAAGCTGTTTTTCATTTTAATCCTCCATTTTTGGTCTGACATCCAGTGGTGATTCCATTACCTTCTATTGAGGGGAACAAACAGATAAGCCTACCTAAAATTGGAAAGATTAGCTTTTGAAGATGGAGCATTTAAGGCAGATTTTCAGTGAAAATATGAAACACTCAACAGTGTTGATGCTAAGCCTGGCAGGACATGGTTGCAACTGGGCCCAGGGATCGTGTGGACATTGCTCACGGGCCTGGCTAGAGGACGGAAGCTGGGGGAGCTGGCCATTGCGCAGTGAGTGAAGCTGGGCTGGGCTTGCCCAAGCCCTTCCCCTCACTTTGTGGGCCATTTCAGCAAATTCATGCAAATAGACAGGGAGAGAGAGATGCATGTTTTTCCTTCTGCCCAAAGGGACACCTGGGCACCATCTGAAGTGTGCAAGCTCCCCATCCTCTAAACCTTCTCCCCTCACCAGCCAAACCAGTGAAGCCTTTTTAATGCATTGGTGCTCCTGTGAGCTGACAGGTCATCTGCTTTCCCATCAGGAGACTGTACTGCTTAGGAGGTAGGAGGAGGCAGCTGTGGCTACAAGAAAGGGTATTCAGTGATCAGTGGCCCGGTCTGGTTTCTTTCATATGCACTCCTAGAAGTCCACATTCACAGGCAGGAAAGTTTCTGAAGAGCATTGTATGGGATGCAAAGATAAAAGAAGCAAGATGATGAAGTGGTGCACCTTTTTGCTACTTAAGTCCATTCTCATCCTCCAGCCAACTAGACTTGTCCTTATTCTCTAAATGGGCATTGTTCTTTCCCAGTTCCTGTGCCTTTGTTACTCTGCTTTCATCTTCTCTGCCTGCATCCTCTTTGTTCAGCTTAATCTTACTCATCCCTCAAGATTTGGTGTCCCTCTAGGAAGCCATCCCATGTTAGAAGGGATTTTTCGGTTCTCTGAATTTGTGACTTTACTTCTTTTCATTGCCTGAGGGGACTGTGTATTGTGTATATGTATATGTGTATTTCATTTGCAAAGGTGAGCAACATAGCAGTGAAGACCTTCATACACACTCATACACACTTACCTCCCGTCCCCCACCACACCCTCATCAGAAGAATCAACATACACAACACATGTTGTACTCATCCATACCACACCACACATCCATAGCATACACCCCACATTACACATCGCAGTACCACACATATCCATATCACGCACCCTATGCCATGCACATCAACACAGACACCGCACACAACACCTTCCACACCAGACCCATCAATACTATACACATCCATGTAACAGACATGCCACACACACACAAACACATATACATGCATATGCACACATTGATAGTTTTGCAAGCTTAATTTACTGAGCATAAACACCCTAACACTGTTGAGCCTGTGAGCTAGATCAAGCACGTAGCCCCTAATCCTGTGATAGATTTAGCTTTCACTTTTGTTACCATGGGTATGGGGGTGTGATTTTCCCTTCCCCAAATGAACATTTGCTTGCTCTCATACGAGGTAGTTGGGGTAGTTGCTTTCAGGAAACAAAGCAGGGAGTGTCTAGATTCTCCCCTAGTTATGCCTTGGTTCCTCTCCTAACAAAAGCAGACAAAGGTGGTCAGTACTTATGGATGCCATCAATCAATTGGAAGATAGATCTGCTGAAATGAAAGCATCTAAGGAAACAGATTAAAGTCAATTTTAATGATTTTGGATTATCAGTCATTCTTTGGCCCTGGGCTACTGAGGAAGCAAAAGGATTGTGATGAATTATTAAAGAGTGCTGGGCCTCCCTAGTGGCACAGGGGTTAAATCTCAGCTCTATCCCCCTGAGGCATGAGGTCCATCCTGCAGACCTCTCCTTCTCACCTGCTGCAGCAGTGTATTTCAGCAGATCTGCCTATTCTGCTCCCCATTCTGTCTCTTGTGAATCCTCGCACTCCTCCCCCACCCACCTCTGACCTACACCCCAGCTTTTGTATGCATACATAAATAAATCTTAAAAAAAAAAAGAGCTCTGCAGAGGTGGATGGGGAACAGAGTGGATTGAATTATCCAGTGGTGTCACCACACTTGACTGGACAGAGATCTGTTTTCACTGGATATCATTTCTGCCAGCAATTTCCACAATCCAGAGCCCATGGACCACAGTGTTTGAGTTGTTGCATGTTTATGTTGGTCCATGAGAAGTAAAGTTACTAATATTTGAGACTCAGTCTCAGTCATTTTGGTGCTATATGTTAACGATCTGAGCTGCTTAGTGAAAACCTGTTATGAACTGAATAACAGAATATTAATTTACTGTGACTAAGCACATTGCATATACCATTTAATTTATATTCTACAACAACTCTATGCAGTAGATAAGATACTAAATGTCATAGGCAGTGGGCAAAATGCATATGCACTGGCCGCCCCTACCTTAGGGAATATGCAGTCAAATTAAAAATCACTATAAACATGTCCAGTGATTGGGGCTTCATGCAGATGGGGACACTCTACAGGACTACCCACTTTCCCAGGAGAGGGAGTTTTGCTGGAGTCCAGATGTATCTAAATTCACCTTTTCTCTTGCTTTTCATAGATGTTCAGGAATCAGGTATGTGAAGAAGGGTTTGTAACATAAACTGCTTGTGGCCTGTAGTTAGCACCAGGGTTCATGTGAATTCTTGCTTTTGATAACACAAACATTGGCTCAAAAATCAATTTGTCAAGGAGGCATTCTGTGGTGAGCCCCTGAAGGAGAACAGATTTGATTGGGGAAAACAAGGCAGACCTTCCAGGTATTGGGGCAGATTAAGGATAAAGACTTGAGTCAAAACCATAAAGGTTGTTGGGCTTCCCTGGAAGATTAAAGGGTAAACTGGGCTTTCTGTCATTCTTTCAGTTCCATTTGTTCCTGGAGTTTTACAATGTCCTAAAAAGCTGGAAGATTCTCTGAGAATATATTTGCTGATCCCTTAGGACATGCAGACTGCATGTGTGAGTGTGTGTGCCTGTGTGCTCTGATGGGTTGTTTAACACATAACAGAACTTCAGTATTTATTTGAGTGTGGGTATAAAGAAGGCCCTGGAAATGGTGTATTTAGGTCCATGGGAAGACCTTTGCTTTAAATACTTTAGAACTCTTCTTTAGAAATTGCTTTCAGATCCTATGACATGTCTTTGAACGTCTTTTTAAGAGGTGGCAAATTCTGGATCTTAAAAAATGATGCATTTAGTAATGGTCCAAATAACAGAATTCATTTATCCTACTACCTTTAAGTAAGTTGGAAGAAGAGGGAAAAGGTGGCTGGAAACAATGAAAAAATATCTTGCAAGTGGGTTTAAGTTTTGGAAACGGTCAAAACTCATTTGGAAACCATCAAAACTCATGATTCAGGCGGGAATTACTGATTTTTAAAAAGAAATTGATGTAACAGATTTTCGTGGTTGAATTTTTAGTGATTGTAAAGGTATTGCTTAGAAATTTTTAAACAATGACGCATTATGAAACTATGGCTCTTAACTCTCAAGATGACTTTGTTAAAGTAGATGCCTTTGGACTTCTTGGTTCTGGTCAGTTTGTAAAAATTCAAAAGCAGAAACATTTCATATGTGTAGTACCCATAACTTCTCAGTCGACTTGCTCTCCTTGTTCCTCCCTTTCCATCCACACACAGCCACATTACATGCTGATTGCCTGCCCTGAGTGGTAGCAGGAGGGAAGCCTGTAGAGTTTCAAGTGCTGACAGAACAAGTGCTCCCCTGCTGGGAGGCGAGAGCAGGTCAGTTCCTGCTGACTCTGCTCTGCTGTCCTGTCAGGCATGTGGGGCTCTCTGAAGGGGCAGATCACCCCTGCGTGGGTGCTCCCTGCGGCATGAGCCCCAGGTGCAGCCCCTTCCTGTCTCTTACATTTTCCTGCAGCACTCTTAAGCTCTTCTGTTTTTCCCTCATTAGGGGAAGCTACATGACCCTCAGCTCATGGGGATCATCCCCAGGATTGCACATGACATCTTTGACCACATCTATTCCATGGATGAAAACCTGGAGTTTCACATTAAGGTACGTGCTGTGGATTGAGCCCCAGGAGAAGAAACTGGACCCCACATTATGTTTCTTTGCTTTCCTCTTAATGCAAATGTAAAAAGTGATCTTATCTAATTCAAAGGACATTCCTGTAGTAAGCACAACTACATTTACTATTTAATGATTAAGGAAAAAACTTAGCTATCTAGATTATTTGCTTGGAAGTATTGAGATAAAGTGAAAGTCCTCTTAAGTCTGGGAACATTATGGTAGTTGCCTGTGGGTTTCTGTAGATATGACTGGAACATGTCACTAATTGGGTTAGGACAGCGTTTCCCAAAGTCTGTTCCATGGAGCACAGTCCCCTAAATTATTAATAGGTGGGCTACCAGGGAAAAGGTTTTTGTGGCTAAATGGGAAAAATCTTTATTGAGCTATAATAAATTTATCAGAAGCTTAAATATGCTATTGTGTAATGCAATTCTGCAAAAGTAGATTTACAGTATATTACATCACCTCCTTATTTGACTTTGGACATATTATTGCCCTTTGAAATTTGACAGTCTAGTGTTTTGAGGAGCACATTCAAAGAGTTGGGGATAGGAATTCTCCTCATCTTTGTTTTTAAAACCAGAATCTGTTCTGGCTTAAATTTGAATTGAAGAAGAGATTTCTATTTTCTTTAACTATAGCTGTTAATTCATCATATTTAGTATTAGGGATAACTCCCTTGGAGCTCCTTTGTTTGCCAGTGAATGAAAACCATTTGTTTAAGCAAATAGAGGAAGTTGTTGTAAGATACAATATCTGATAGCAGGCATGGGTGGGGTTGTAGAGAAGCAGGAAGTCTGGCCTTGTTTTCCCTGTTATTTTCTTTTTAACTTAAAAAATTGAGATATAATGTACAGACCCTAAAATTCACCAAGAGTGTACAATTTGATATTTTTTAGTATATTTCCGAAATTGTATGAAGTTTAATATAACCATGACCACTATCCAATTCCAGAATATTTTCGTCAGCCCCAAAAGAAACTTCATGCCCTTGACAGCCCCCCTCACTTTATTTCTTATTTCAGGCCATCTTTCTCTTTTTTGGGGGGAGGAGGGTGGGGTGTTGAGAAGACAATATGGCAGCTCCACATCCCCTCATTTTTAATTCCTAATTCCCCAGGGAAGGGGCTTATTGGCCCAACCCAGAGAATATGCCCTCTCCAGCTCTATCTTGTTGTGCCCATGGCTTGCTGGGTCCCAACTTGGGGAGTGAGAAGAGGTTGGCATGGAGTGAAGAGGACAAAGGGGCTGTTCTAGTAAGACTGAGAGCTGAGCAAATCATTCAGGATGTAGCTCATCCTTTAAGGCTGGAACCTTGGTGCCCCTTCATGCTTATCATTTTAGAAACGAAGATGCCAAAGTTAGAGACATAATCAGATGGTCAAAGTTATATAGCAGTGTAAGGGCAGGAACAGGGCACTGAGCAGGTTTTCTGTGATCCAGCAGAGCGGGTAAAGGAGGGGTCAGAGTCTTCAGTGGCTTTTGCAGGTCTTTTATTTAGATTTACCAGGCACAAGGCAGGCAGGGGCACTGGGGGGCAGTCCTCCCAGCCCCCAGCAAACCCTTGCTCTCTCTGGGCTCTCCGGCATTCTCTCTGCTTCTCTTCTTCTCTCTGCTTCTCTGCTCTCCTGCTTCTTTCTTGGCTTCTACTTCTCCTCTTCTGCTGGCGTCCCCGTGACGCCGCCCTTATAAACCCAGTCTCTCGGCCCAGGTGTACCCACTCCAGGTGCCCGCCATCAGGCATGCATTCAGGACCACAGGGTTCCCTCATCTATCCTAATGGCGGGAGGGCAGAAAAGCCTGATATTTTCACCTTACCCTACAAGCAGTCATTGGCAGAGCTGAGATTGGACACTTGGTCTGACCAATCCCACAGGCAGTACCTTTTCTGTTATATTAAACGTCTTCCTTTACTTATTTCTGCTATTCACCTTTCCTAAATTATATGAAAAACAAGGCAACAACTATTTCCCAATTACAGATTACAACTGGCAAGTCATTTTCTTTATAAATCCCTTTGTTGGCTAAAGTCAACTTCTGTTCAGTTTATGAGGCTAAGCCTCCTTGCCCAGGGTTCTTTATATCTGAGGATACAGAAGCTTGTTGCTTTGATGGGAATCAAGATTTAGGAGCTTAGTACATCTTTAAGGCTGTTTGCATTTAAATACCTTAAAATACTGGCGGGTTCTTATGGGATAATCCTGGAGTAAGATGTTAAACCAATTACTACCCTCAAAATAGGGTCCTTTATTAGAATCTTATTAAGATAAAAGTAGTAGCAACATGAAGGGGGAGGAGAGGAAGAACTCCCAAGTCTCTAGGGCTGAATTTTACAGTCTGGCTTCCTTTTTTTTTTGCATTTGCAGTCATGATCACTTATTTCATAAGTAATAATTGTAACTGGGCATGTTAGCTATTGACTACTCTGTATTTTAAAGTGAATAGTGACAGGTTTAATCACGAAAAAGAGGCTTGATTAAGGCAATATGGCAAATCTTTTCCTTAATTGAGTCCCACAGAAGTTTTAGACATTATTTCTGAGCATGCTATTAATGTCAGACAATACCTATTTATTTTTCTTCCACCTGGCTTCATAAAGTATTTGAAAAAATAACAAAACCAAGGCCCCTCCGTCCAAGCAGAAACCTATGTGAATAGGATTCTAATGACTGTAATTGCTAATACCTAGTTTATGACTGTTTTTTAAGTATAAATACTTTGCGCTGTCATCTGTTTAAAATCTCAAAGACAATGGAAAAGTCTTATGAAAACAAGAAAATTCAGAAATAAATAGAATGACTTGGAACCAGGGTTGAGTTGGCTGCAGAAGGAATGGTTTAGCAATATCTGAGATTAGAGGCCAAACAGACCCTTAGGATCCCCGTCACTGCAGGAGGCTTCAAGGGGCAGTGGGTCTTTTGAAGGCCAGTAAAAGTGTCTGTGGTAGATGAGGCTGAATGATGGGGGAGTCTGACAGATGTTTAGTAGAAGTTGTTGGGGTGATGGCAACACATACCAGGTGTAAGGACAGGAAGGACACAGTGCAGGTTTTCTGATCCAGCAAACTGGCTAGAGAAGGAGTCCTAGAGCGTCCTCGGTGGGTTTTGCAGGCTTTTTATTTAGATTTACCAGGCATGTGGCAGGCAGGGGTGCTGGGGGGCTGGGAGGCTGGTAGTCCTCCCAGCCTCCAGCCAATCCTCACTCTATCTGGGCTCTCTGGCATTCTCTCTGCTTTTCTTCTTCTCTCGGCTTCTCCTTTTGGCATCCCTGTGACGCCGCCCTTAAAAGGCCAATCTCTCAGCCCAGGTGTACCCACTTCAGGTGCCCGCCATCAGGCATGCATTCAGGACCACGAGGTTCCCTCATCTATTCTAATGGCGGAAGGGCAAAAAAGCCTGATACCTTTTATCTACCCTACATCAGGGTTGGAAGCTAGGACCCCAGATCTGTGAATCGGAGGTTCCAGGCTGAGACAAATAAAAGATAATGAGCCAGGGCTGAGCTGAGTTAGAACTAGTGTTGGGTTAGTGGGGGAGTCTTCACTCCCCCTAGCTGAGGCAGGACTGGTCCAGAGCTGTGATGTGGGGATGTGGTTTCACATGTAGTCACATCCCAACTTAACAATTTTTTTGAAATATCTTTTTTACTTTTTTGTCTATGTATTTGTTCAGATTTTTAAAAAACCTATAACAAGAGTAAGAGAAAAGTTGATCTGAAAGGCAGAAGGCAAGTGTGGACAGATTGCAGATTCCTAGAGTTAATTTTTGACATTATCAAGTCTAATAACAAATGGGAAAATTGAGGCCTAGGCTCTTAGTTACACATGAATTAAATCTCCCAAGAGCACATGTCTAGTTTCAGTTGTTCTCAGATGTCAGCAAGTATAGAAGTCACCTGGGGAGTTTAGAAGCCAATTCCTAGGTCCTGTTCCTGGAGAATCTGATTCAAATGTATCACTACAAGTGTTCAGGCTTGCAGTTTAAACAAAGGCTCTGAGAGATGTTGATGCAGGTGATGCTGGAGCTGAGACTTCGGTGAATAATTCATTGGAAGGTTTCCTTTCCCTCTTATAGTCTAAATTGTGTTTCAATAAACTATATTTTGTTCAGATCCTTCCTGGACCCTCCAGGTCTTCTTGGACTCACCAGCACTCTTTCATTTACCTTTCTGAATTCTCTTAGTTCCAGGCATTTATTCCCTTATCCTCTCCCATGCTTTTATCATGCTTGCCACTGTCTGATGAGGCTGTCAATGGCATGCATAAGGTGAAGCCTACTGGTGTTTTTTATAATTACTTGCACAGGATGTTTTCTGTTGCAGCTGTTGTCACACCTGGAAGTTTGCTTGGTGATCCTGTAGGGGAAAAGCTAGACTCCTCCTCTAACTCGCTGTCTAGCACCTGATGAACACATAATGTGAATAAGACTTGGATGGAGCCATGGGGAACTGTGATGTGTGGGGATGGAGATCAGGACCCATAGAGCAAGCTGATAAGGCAGGAAGTAGGAGAATCCAGGAGAGCTGACTAGAGCTCTGTTCTCCTGACCCTGGAGACTCTTTGTACTCCTTCTTCTCACTCTGCTTAGCCATGCATGCCAAAAAGCTTATGTAAGTTCTAATAATGACATTTTGAAAATACAGCATGATATGTCTGTTTCAAATTCAATTTGTTTTTAACCAGGTTTCCTATTTTGAGATCTACTTGGACAAAATCAGGGACCTACTTGATGGTGAGTGATCCTAATGCCTGTCTTCAATTTGTTGGTAACAAAAGTTCAGGGAAGCTGAAATGATTTATGGCACTTCTGCTGAAGTTATTAATGAAGTTTTATAGAGATGTTCTATTGCTTCCATGCTGTCTGCTTATTCTCAGCCAACACTAAAACTTGCATTTTTAAAACTAATCTGCTTATTCTCAGCCAAGACTCAAACTTGGTTTTTTTTAAAATCTAATCTAAGAGATTAGATTTGTCTATCTTCTGTAACAATTTCTATTTCCCTCCATTACAGGGTCTTTAACTTTTCTTTTCTCTTCTTGTTTGCATGTCATCATTATCAACTCTGTAGTATCTAAGACAAACTTGGCTGTTCATGAAGATAAAAATAGAGTCCCGTATGTAAAGGTATGAGGATAACTTGATGGTATAATTTGTTTCTCCAGTCACTGTGATTGTAATTATTTCATAAGATGCCCAGAATGTTTCCGAGTTCCCACCCATTTACCTTGGTTGGGTAAAAAAACTCTCTTGGTTCCACGCATTACTGCCCTTAGGAATAATATGCCCTTAAAGCACTTACAGGTATTTAATCATCTTCTTATATTTAATATTCCTCTGGTTAAAAAAATAAACCTTTAATTTATTCACTTGTATCTCCCTGTATAAATGTATCATAGATGTTTAATTATACGAAATCAGAATTACAGAAGTGAACAAATACTTGTTACTCACATTGAATTGTCTTGAATATAGTTGTTTAGGGGAAACCTCCCTATAACATTATGTCTAGAACTTCAAGTGCTTAAAGTTGTTTGTTAGAGTGGTAAGTAAATAAATAATGGATACATAAATATGGAAAGTGATGCTTTTCATCATTATTTTCTGTCTCCATTGCTGTTGAATATAAATATGTTCTCAAAAATCTAGGAAAACTAAGGACTTCCTTTATTGTTTACTTCTGGATTTGCTCAGACTTCTTTTTAATGCAGAATTTAAGCTGTATGGAGGCAGGCAAAATTGCTGGATCAACATTATAGACTTTCTCTTGATCTCACCTCTAGAAGGAAAATGCTACAGTGTTTAGCTCACTCAAAATATTGTTGCTTTTCAAATTTTTAATGCTGAACCTCAACTGATTGTCTCCTAGGGGTGTACCGAGAGGTTTGTGTCCAGCCCTGAGGAAGTCATGGATGTGATAGATGAAGGCAAAGCAAACCGGCATGTGGCTGTAACAAGTAAGCTTGGTGGGGGTGTTTCCTTTTGTCCTGTAACTTAGGATAAATGTCTGCTTATTAATAGGGGGAGTGAGTAATAGGTCCAAACTGAAATTATGCATAGGAAGGTACTTGGAAAACGGGATTGTTCAATACAGGTATATGTAGGCAAATCACCAGCCAACAAAGGGGGAGAGAGGGAATAACCTACTAAACTTATTTATTTTAACCATGTTATTACTCAGGTTAAAAAAAATCTAAACCAGCAAGTTTTATATGCAAATCCTACACATGGAAAGAAACCATGTTAGATTACTGCCCTCTGCAAAGAAGGAACTCAGGAAGCAGTGCTGGGAGCTTTATTGTAAACTTTCTAATGGTGGTGTCAAAAACAAACACATTCAGATCAGCTTGTTTACCTTGCAGTTCCTTCCTCAACCTGTACACACATCTGGGGAAACAGGTTGGATGGTATTAGAGCAACAGAGTTTGTCTTATTCAGACAGACACAGACAAATGAGAGTGAGTTCAAATGAAGAACTGTTCAGTTGAAAGAGCTAAGGATTTCTAGGTTGGAGGAGAGAAATAAATCCAGGAAGGTCATGTATACAATGCAATATTTCTTAAGCTGTTCAAGGTATTGACATTGAGAGACTCAGTTTGCTTCATTCAGTCTGCATGGGTTGGGCCACCCAGGGTCACTGAAGCTATAAAGAGGTAGATTTTTTTTTCTCTAGTTTTTTTCCTTATTATTTTATATATTTTTTATATCATTCTTCATTTTTATACAATGTGTGCTTTATCATTTTGGGTATAGTCCCCGTGGAATTTCCACCACCAATTCACTCATGTACCATCACCATAGTCCCTTGTGCTTTTCCCACTCCTGTTTTGATCCAACTCCTTCCTCCCCCTCTGCAGAATATCTCTGGTTTATAGTTGCCTGTTGATTTTGATTTTTACTTTATTATAATAACTTTTTTCCCCTCTGATCTCTTATTTGGATACCCTACTTTCTTCCTATAAGTGAGACCATCAGGTATTTTACTTTTTCTTTCTGCCTTGTATCACTGAGCATGATCCCTTCCAGCTCCATCATGTTGCTGTGAATGGCATGAATTTATCTTTTTTGATTGTTGAGTAATATTCTGTTGTGTATATGTACCACATCTTCTTGAACCAATCATCTATTTTTGGGCATTTGGGTTGTTTTCATAGCTTACCTATTTTAAATAGTGCTGCAGTAAACATAGGGGTACAGGTGTCCTTACAAATGAATGTTTTTGTGTCCTTCGGGTAGATCCCTAGAAGTGGAATTGCTGGATCACATGGAAGCTCCTTTTTTAGCAGTTTGAGGAACCTCCATACATCTTTTCATAGTGGTTGGACCAATTTGCTTTCCTACCAGCAGTGTAGTAGAGTTCCTTTTTCTAAGGAGGTAGATTTTTACCTACTTTGAGAAGAACATTCTAATTCTTGTAGCTGCCCCAAGTAAAGTCTGCTACTTGGAAAGGTGGTAAGTTCCCTGTTTATTGTAGACGAGATACAAGTATTGGTTGGTTGATTAGTCAAATTTGTTAAATCTTTTCCACCCAAAGTTCTGTGATTCTGTATTCAGACCTGAAAGGTGAATATGCAACATTTTTTTCTATTCCAAAAATCTTGTGACATGATATTCATATATGTGGCAAATTTCATAGGTGAGCTTAGGCTTGTATTAAACTGTAATTCTTTCTTTTTGCTTAAAATACACAAATATACATGAAAGGATGTAAGAATCCTCTTATATAACATCTCTTATTTATAAAGAGGTTATTCACTTGGTTTCTTAAGCTATTGATGGTTACAAATTATTTATGGCATACCTGACAACTATTTTGGTTCCCAAGAACTATTGGTTCAGAATATTGCTATTTTTCTTATTTTGACAAGGTACATTTTAAAATTTTTGTGGGAAAATATACATAACATAAAATTGACCTTTTAACCCTTTTTAAGTGTATTAATTCAGTGTCATTGAATACATTCTCAATATTGTACAACCATCACAACTATTTTCAGAATTTTTTAATCATCCTAAATTTCAAAATCCATACCCAATGAACAATAACTCCCCGTATGCCTTCCTCCCAAATCTTGGTAACCACCATTCTATTTTTCTATCTCTATGAATCTAACTACTTACATAAGTAGAATAATACTGGGTTTGTCCTTTTGTGACTTGCTTATTTCACTTAACACAATGTATTCGAGGTTCATCCATTGTAGCATGGGTCAAAATTTCCTTTTTAAAAAAGGCACAACATTCCATTTTGTGGAATTTTGTTTATTCATTCATCCATATGTAGACACTTGGATTTGTTTCACTTTATGGCTTGTAGTGGCATGATGGGCACTGAGCAGGGTCTCTATGATCCGAGCAGACGGGTGAAGGAGGAGTCCTGGAGCCCTCGGTAGCTTTTTCGGGGTTTTATTGAGTTTACCAGGTACAGGGACGGTAGGGGTGCTGGGGGGTCGGGAAGCTGGCAGGCCTCTAGCTCCCCTCCGGCCCTCACCCCGTGAATCTTCACTCCTTCTGGGCTCTCTGGTGTTCTCTCTTTCCTCCTTCTGGTGTTCCGTTGTCTTCTGGCATCCCGTGACACCACCCTTATGATCCTGGTCTCTCAGCCCAGGTGTACCCACACTCCACTCCAGGTACCCGCCATCAGGCATGCATTCAGGACCGCAGGGATCCGTCATTAATCCTAATGGTTGGAGGGCAGAAAAACCTGACAATTATTTACCCCACATGGCTGTTCTTAATAATGCTGCTGTGAACACGGGAGTAGAGATATCTGTCCCTCTCTTGCTTCCAGTTCTTGGGTGTATATACCCAGAAGGGAATTTCTGGATCACACTGTATTGCTACCTTTAATCTTTTGAGGAACTGTCATACTGTTTTCCATAACAAGTGCACCATCTTAGATTTCCACCAATAATGTGTCAAAAAGTTTCAATTTCTCTACCTCCTCCACAATGCTTATTTATTTATTTATTTATTTTTTTTTGCAGTAGCTATCTTAATGACCATCACATGTATCTCACTATGGTTTTGGTTTGCATTTCTTTAGTAATTGATGATGTTCACCATCTTTTCATGTGCTTAATGGCCATTTCATATCTTCTTTGGTGAGATGACTATTCAAGTCCCTTGCCCATTTTAAGTTGGGTTATTTGTTGTTGGTTTGTTCAAAATATCATCAGTACCTTATCAGATCTGTGACTTGTAAATAACCACAACCCTCTCATTTTATAGGTTGCCTTTTCACTCTGTTGAGAGTATCATTTGATGCATAAAAGTTTTTAATTTAGTGAATTCCAAATTACCTATTTTTCATTTGTGCTTATACTTCTGGGGTCTATTCAAGAAATAATTGCCAACTGTAGTGTTGTAAAGCTTTCCCCTTAAGTTTTCCTCTAAGGTTTTGCAGTTTTAGCTTTTACAGTTAGTCATTAGTCCTTTTTGAGTTAAGTTTTGTATGTGGCCTCTCAACCTTGAAATGAAATAGCAAGGTCTTTTACTAATCAAATTGAGTTTATTTGGGAATAGCAGAAGGATTGCAATCAGCTGTGGCAAAACATAGGCTTGCCCAAGGAGGCAGAGAAGGTTGGCTTTTATTAGGTTTTAGAAGGAAATTGGACAGGGCTGTTTTGAACAAAAGTTAATTGAGAGTTTGAGGTTGCAGCCATTTCTCATTGGCTGCAGGTGGTAGACAGTTTGTTGTCTCTGGGCCCGGGATGTCTTGCAAGATGCAAGTGGTAGGCGCTTGATATTTTTATAGCTGCAGGAGTCCATTTTGAGTCAGATTTCCTTTATTCAGTTTCATAGGCCTAAGGTCAGGGTCCTACCTCATTTTTTCTTTTTTGCGGGTGGATATTCAGTTTGCCCAGCACTGTTTTATTTGGTGAAAGGACAGTTCTTACTCCAGTGAGTGGTCTTGATACATTTGTTGAAAATTTGACAATATTATGTAAGGATTTACTTCTGTGCCCTCTGTTCAGTTCATTAGTCTTTTTGTCTGCTTTCTGCCAATATCACTTTTTTTTATGACCATAACTTTCTTTTGAAATCATTAAGTGTGAGACTACAAATTTTGATTTTTTTTTTTTCAAAATTGTTTTTGCAATTTGGGATCCCTTTAGATTCCGTATGAATTTTAGAATGAATTTTTTTTTTTAAAGATTTCTTTGTTTATTTTATACAAGCACTGGGTACAGTCAGAAGCACGGGAGGGTGAGAGAATTCACCAGAGCCAGAGCAGGGAGCAGAGCAGGCAGAAGGACTGAAGTACACTGCTGAGGGGAGCAGCGGGCGGCAGGAGAGGTCTGTGCACCATGTGGGACCCTCCTCAGGTGGCCGGGGAGCAGCCGGGGATCGAACCAGCGCTGCAGAGGCTGCAGGCAGCTTCGCAACCCAGCACTCAACCGCTGCGCCACCAGGGAGGCCCTAGAATGAATTTTGTACTTTAGCAAAAAGCATCATTGGGATTTTGATAACAATTACATTGAATCTGCAGATAACTTGGTAGTCTTGATGTCTCAATAATATTGAATCTTCCAATCCATAAATGTCTTTCTGTGTCTTTAAGTTCTTAGAAACATTTTGTAGTTTTCAGTATACAGGTCTTTCACTTTTTTTGTTATATTTGTTTCTAAGAATTTTTTTTGATTGCTATTTTAAAGCATTACTTTGATTTCCTTTTTGATTGTTCACTGTTAGTAAGAATGTAGAAATACAAACATTTTACATCCTGCAACTTTGCTTAATTCATTTATATAGCAGTGTTTTTTGGTAGAATGTTTAGGATTTTTTTTTTTTTTTTCAGATAATCTGGTAAAATGGGTTAAAGAAATGATTACTAGTAGACTTTGGCTGGAGTCTCTGCCTGCTTGGTCAACACAGACTAACATTGAAATAGATTTATTTTCATTTTCTGTGCTCCATCCTAATAAATCATTTAATCTTTGAGATCGTCTATGTACCTACTATGGATTATAGAGCAAGTCTCTCCATAAGAAAACGTGATAGTACTGATAAGCAAGACTTGCATGCGTGAAGAAGATGAGAACTGCATCAGTTGCTAAGCTTGATGATCAAGATGGGGGACTAAGTGAGGCAGGGGAGATGCTGTGAGCTCCTTAAGGAGAAAGTCAGGCTGCAGTAGGATTTTGGGGCTTGGGGGCTATAGGCAGAGCTAGGGAATCTGTCACTTAAACCAGTGACTAAGATTTTTAGATTAATTTCTTTGTACTCAAAGACATTTTAAATCTTTCATTTCTACAATCAATGTGGATTTTAAGAAGAAAAGGTGGTCTCAATTTTTAAAAATGGCTGGACTGACTTAAAAAATAGAGCTATTAGGTATGATTTGTTGGCTTTTTACATGAGAGTTTTGCTACCTAAATTTATGTGTTCTCTGCAGAGCAGTAAACTATTTTCCTTTTCAGACATGAATGAACACAGCTCTAGAAGTCACAGTATCTTCCTGATTAATATTAAACAAGAGAATGTAGAGACTGAAAAAAAACTCAGTGGGAAGCTTTATCTAGTTGATTTGGCTGGAAGCGAAAAGGTAATTGGTTCTTTATTTGTATTATCTATAATTTTCCTCTGTTATTTGCTTCAGTGTGCAGTGGTATAATTTTTATGCCTTTCTACTCCCTGCTTTTAAAGAGCTTTTAAAGTTTCTGATGTTGTGCCAAGATGTTATTAAATTTAACCTTCATTTCCCAGCTTTTTCTTTTCTGGTCCTCAAGTCCCCTACTTGCGTCACAGGGAGGTATTTTGAATGCCAATGCTGATTTATACCTAACAGGCTATGCTGATGACATTAGGTAAATGTTCGTGTGAACATAGCCTGGTGAAGGCAGCTGTGCAAATGTGGAGGTACATCATGAACTTGTGAGAAAAGGAAAGATTCTCATGTTGTGCCAGACACAAATAGGTCAGAAAAGGGCTTTGCCATTGGAATCTGCAGGCTGTTTTCCGATCAAAGATCTAGAACCGGGTTTCTCTCTGCATTCCCTGTTTCCTTTTACAGTAGGCATCGACTGACGTGTCTTGTTTGGGTTACCTCTCTTATTTTAGTCTATGAAGGCTGTAGTTGTTGTTTTTAGCCACAAGTCCTGACCCTCCTCTGGTTTTGTCCAGGCTGTGTGTTGGCATCTGCTCCCTGTCCCTTTCTCTCCCAGGCACTGGCTGAGGCCACACTCCAAGTAGGTTGGCTCCCAGCCTCACAGCCATCAGAGGTGCCTGCTGCCACACCCTGGCTGGGGTGCTGCCTTCTTGGGTGACATCACAGAGCAAGTTCACTTTCACAATGCCAAGTGGCCGCCATCATAGCTGACATCATGCCAATTATCCCCATTGGGGTTAATTAGCCCCTAAGTACAGTCAGTTTCCCAAACTGTGTCATTGATCCCCACTGGCAGCACCCCACCACTGAGTTGCTGTACGCCAAATTATGGCCACTAATACCTGTGTAAGTTATGGCCACTGAGGTTGGCCTCCTGTACTCTCTATTTGTAAAGCTGTGAGCAGAAACTCATCTGAGTATTACTGGATGGGAGTCTAAAATTTTACTAATCCATGTTTATAACTAGTTAAACAGACACCCAAAGAACAGGAATCCAGAGCATTTCTAGACTGACCATTAGTAGCCAGGATTCATTTTGTTGCTCCACCAGCTGTATGGGTCCTGCAAAGAATCCAGTGGCCCTTGGCCCTTCTTAAGTTTGTCCCTTGCCCTTTAGAGTCTGAGGATAAGTACTTAGGCCTAACGGCACAGAAAAAATGTCCCATGCTGGCTGTTCAGGGTGGAGGGCTGCTCTCTCTGCACAGCGTTGGTGGTTATTGCTTATGGTATTTAACGTTGTGGTCCTGCTCATTGTTTCTCTTGCTCAAATGTTTTCCTTTGCCCTCAGTGTGTCCACGTGAATGGATCAGTGTGGTCTCATAGAACAGTGCTCTGACCTTTAGCCCCTGACTCCCTGAAAATAGTGCTCTTCCCTGGGACCGGCAATTCAGCATCTCTTGGACTCAAATTTTCCTTGTGTGTAAAAGAAAGGTGATGGTACATGTCTTGAATATGTTATAGAGTTAAGACACCCAAATATGCAATCATTTAAGTAGCATCATGTGAGTAGATGGTGACTGTTTGTCACCCATCAGCCTGGTTGTTTATCTGTAAGTGGGAAGGCCGCCCCCCCTCCCCTCCTGCCCTGACAATGCCAAAGACATGAAAATCCATGTTATTTGCTAAACATCCTCTAGGATATGCTTTCATCTCTATTGTTGAGAGTTTTTTCTTTGTTTATATTTGAAAAACAGCCGCTGTGCAGTTTAAAGTTGTTTCCCTACTTTTTTCTTCAGAGAGCAGCTGTTCAACCTGCATCGTTTGTCCAGTCAGCAGAGCTATGAATCATGCTGAGTTCCCTTTTTTTTTCTGCTCTGTAAATGTTACCTGGTGCAACTGCTGTAAATATGAAATTACCAGTAATAACACAGCCGGGGAGCAAACGTGCATCCTTCCTGTGGCTGAAGAGGATAAAAAAACAAATTTACAGTATAATATACATCATCTTGACTTTTATGCTTCTCCAAGTTTTCTTTTTCTCCTTTTGGATAAATTGTTCCTTTTTCTTGGCTTTGGGAGTCAGTAGGGAAGGAACAGAGAGTCTGACAGGCCTCCCCACTGCCTCTTCTCCTTCATCTGATGTTGGAGCTGCTCACTGTGGCTCGGGAGGGCGTTTTCTCTGAATGCTTCCCTCAGGCGTGAAGACTGTTCATCTCCTGGGGCGCCAGTCTTCCCCTTGTGACAGCACTTTTGGAGCCCGGTTTCCCTGGGTGGCTGTCCCCCTTGGAAGCATCTGCAGTGCTACCACTTGAGGCATGGCAGTCATTCCCCTAAAACCTAATTGAGAGGAAAATGACAACAAGGGAGAAGAAATCCCAGCCTTGGGTACGAGGGAAGGTTTTGTCAATGTGATTCTTACTTACTTTTATTTTTCCTTGCATTTCAGGAAGATCCACACTGTCCTCACTCCCTTTTTGTCTTCCTGTACATTGGAATTTTCTACTCTATGCTTTTGCTGTGCTGTGCAGCTTACTGTTTTCTCTCTTCTCTGGTAGGTCAGCAAAACCGGTGCCGAGGGAGCCGTTCTTGACGAAGCTAAAAATATCAATAAGTCTTTGTCTGCTCTTGGAAATGTGATCTCTGCTTTGGCAGAAGGGACGGTAAGTCATCCTGTGTCTATGAAGTGATAATATGGGAAGTCACTTTTTTTGGCTCCATGTATACTCTCTGTGCCATAGCCCCCCTGAGATTTGGTTGCTTTAGTTTGGACCGAGACAGAGGGAATGCTGACCGTGGACTCCTGACTGGGAGATCCAGTCCATTAAAATGTGTGGATAGTGATGCTAATTTCCTATGACTCGGATCTCAGATTGGGCATTCTAAACTTTGGCAAGATCTAAAGTCTGGGCAGCAGGTTCTTATTTCACACGTGTTTCTAAGTCCTGTGTGTCCTTCATTCGCTTGCCTCTGCTTCTCCTCTGAATGGGCTGTAACAGGCAATGCCTTTTCTTTTCTTAAATAGAAAACACATGTGCCGTACCGGGACAGCAAGATGACTCGGATTCTTCAGGACTCTCTGGGCGGGAACTGTAGAACCACCATCGTTATATGTTGTTCTCCGTCTGTCTTCAATGAAGCTGAGACTAAGTCAACACTGATGTTTGGGCAAAGGTGGGTGTGGCTCTCACTCCCAGGCGCCGTGCCTGGATCAGGTGTGGGGAGCTAGCATCAGAAAGGAATGGAGTAATGAGGGGGCACGCTGACTAAATTGCATTTAACAGGTGATCTGTGAACTTGAAGCATCGTTTTTTGAGGTGTAAGGAATAGTTGTGTCTGCAGTCATGGGCAGGAATATGCGAATCAAAGATATGATTGTAAACAAATAAGAATCCCCACTTAAACATGTAAATGTGATTGTTGGTCATTTCATTGAGTGTTACTTTTGTTTCTCATGGAATCGAGTCTTACTTAGTTCCACTAAGGTTCACAGGACCTCAAGTGCATAAAACTCAAGATTGTTAACTAGTTGGATCCATTGCAGAGTTGTGATAAACACCAGCAACAGATGACTGTAGAGTAGTGGCATAAATGGAAAACAGAGTTGGGGAGAAAACCTAAAACTAACCCTGGAGTAGGAGATAGAGAATCAGGTTGAGGAAGGAGAAGGGGGCAGCCATCTTAATTTCAAAAATGTCCAAATGGGAGTTCCTAGATTTTAGGAAATGTTCGTAGGTGGACAACAGGGACAACTGTAATTTTCAAACAACTTTCACATGTAGGGTAGCTCAGACTTTCCTTTCTCACCACCCTCCTCATCGCCCAAGGCCTAACCTTCAGTCACCGCCCCCCTCCCCACCAATCTCAGGTGTGCAGCCCCCACACACTCAGCATGACACCTCAGGGGCTCCTCCTGGAGTGTGCAGGTTGCTGTGGCTTTGGGCGCACTGGGCATCTTCAGAGCTCAATGGACTGAACCTGGACCTCAGGGGGAGATAAAGATTCTACTGCCATTATTCCCTTCACTTCCCCATCATCTTTGTGGTCTTTAGATAAGTTACCCATTCTCTGTTTGTAAATGGATGCACAGAATGCTGTTTCTGCCTTTTTCCCAGGAGTGTGCTGTGTGGTTATGCCTGAGAAATAGTTTAAGGTGCCGAGAGAAAGGACAGATGCATGTGGGCAATCTGTATGGGAAATTGCTATGACTTGTTTAAACTGTATTAAACCCCAGTCGTTTCCTGAGTCAAGAGAACATAGGATTAATTACACAGTCATGGCACCTGTGGGATGTATAAATAAATAATACTCACATTGAAATGCTGTAGAACTAATATATCTTTTAAACCGGATTCCAGTTCATTACTTCCTCTCAAATCACTTCCCTGATTAGCCAGATGCTTAGGACAGTGGTGACACAGGATACACCCATTTGTCTCAAGGGTTGTGGGCTACCAGTCTCTGCTTATGGGAAGTGCAGAGTTCCATGGTGATCATCCTGCCATGTCTCCCTTCCACTCCCCACCTTGGTCACCTCTGCTTTCTTAAATTTTAGCTTTAACAATTTCCTCTGAAAATGGGTTAGTGTAAAGTAACACTAAATGCATTTATAAAGGAAACATTTTTTAAAAACAAATTCTTACCTGCAAAGCAAAAATAATCTGAGCTTTTACAGCCAGAGACATCCTTGGGCATTGGGTTTTCTTTCTCAAGGTTGCCACTTTGAGTGGGCATTTACAGCTGTCTGTAGGGAGAGTTTTAGGTAGAAGTACAAATGATAATTTTATTTCCTCTGATCTTAGTGAGGCAGTCAGCTGCAGTGTCATTACCACTAGGACTTTAAGTGCCAAGCATGTGGCAAAATCTTCATAGCAATTCTACTAGGTAGATGCTGTTTCCCCTTTGTAAGAGGATGAAGTTGAGGCTTAGGCTCAAAACCATTAGGTACCATTACCTGAGACCCCATAAGCCAGTAAGTGACTGAGCCTGTAGGCTGTTATAGGATGGAGAGACTGTATTGTTTGACTGACGGCCTCTTACATCTGGCTGCTTGTTCAGGAACCTTGATGAACACCGACCTCTGTGGTCAGTAACTCCAGTTTTTAGGTGAACCTTTTGCCACTGACCCATTCTATTGTTTACTTCTCTCTGATCCTCAGCATCCTCACATGAAGGAAGAGTTACATGAATGCTCAGGCCCAAGAATCATTAGGGTAAATGAGCTGCTTCACTTTTCGCTTCATATTAGGGCTGACATGTAATAGGTGTTCAGTAATTTTTTTTTTTTGGTGGGACCCTTGCCAGCCGGGGAATGGACCCGCGCTGCAGAGGCTGTGGGCAGCCTCGCAGCCCAGTGCTCAACCGCTGCGCCGCCAGGGGAGGCCCTAGATGTTCAGTAATTCTAAGCTCCCCTTTTCTTTCAACAGGCTTCAATGATCAGATATCTTGAGACTTGAGAAAGTCATAGAAATGGATGGCACTGGACTGAATGTAATGTAATGTAAGGAACAAGAGTGCAGTATAAGGGATGGACCAAGTGAATTAGAGTTAGAATTACGTTTCTAGGATGAGCAGTAAAGAAATACTGCTGATAATTTGGGATTCCAGGAAATAAAAAGTGTGTCAGTTATATTTTCAAGTGAAGTAGGTTGGTCTACTTATGGGTCTAATCTTATGTGTCACCAGGTTTTCCTGGGCCCCATGAGCTCAGGGACTGGGTTCACAACTGACTGTCCCCACAAACACCCAACACCAATCATGTACAGTCAGTGGTCAACAAATAACTGCTTTTCAAATGCACGGACAAATGTATCTAAATCTTCTTATCTAGGGTTCCTTGGAGAGTTAGAGCAGTTGCTGGACTGTGACACCATTATGTCCAGAAGTTTGTTTGGGTTAAGTTGGGTTTGTTTTCCAGTCTGCAATTAGGAATATGTGAGATTTTGTTCCTTTCCCTTTGTCCCTTAGTTAATGGATTCTTCAAGGACATTTAACTTCTCTATGGGGCCACTACCTACTTTATTGTTAAAATATACGCATTGAACCCAATTACACAGCAGACACGAGTCTGAACATCGGATTAGACATGGTATCTGATAGCTAATGAGATTAAGTACTTTGAGCTCAGAAAAGACTGCCGGGCACATCCCAAATTCAGTGTAATGAGTGCTCATTATATTCTTGTTGCAGGGGTGGCCGGACCTCAGGGCAGCATGAGGTTCCTCAGTTATTCCTACGTGATTCTTTCACAGACATGAAGGAAGTGTTTGTTGCTAGGCTATACTGGATTGATACGCTGAATAAAACAATAATGTTCTTTGAAGCAGTAGAAACCTGATAGTCTACAGGTGCCTGAGGGCAGCTTCCCAAGTCAGTACGTCAGGATTCTGGATGAGGTACTGGAATTTAAAGGAGAAACGTCCCTGTGTCTGTTTTTTGGTTTCAGTGGTGAATTCTGGCTTTACTTTTCAGTCAGGCCTGTTCTCCTTAATCCCCTGAATGCCCAGCATTGTGCTAGCAAAACAGCAGAAGCTGTTTGTGGTGTTCTCAAAAGTCTTCGAATCTAGCGAGGAGGTAACTCCTTCAGGCAGCAGCGTCAAAAAGCTGGACTCTGGCCAAGCGGATCACTTCTTGCGGCATGGAGCTGGGCCCTCAAAATTAGAGCATATTCATTGCTTTTTTTCCCCTCCTGGCTTCCAGTTCTTATTTTATTTCTTTAGTTTTTAATTATTCTAAAATACTCCCATAGCACTCTTCAAAAAGGAGTTTTTATAAGTGCTAGAAGAGTGAATTCAAATCACCCGGCTATCTTGGAAGCCTGTTTAATGTACCTTGATTTGAAGTGTTAATGAAGGGGAGTCCTGAAGGGACAGACCAGTTTAGAAGAGGCCTGAGTCAGCACACCTTTGGTGCCAAGGATTTGGATTAAACCAGCACGAATAATTCAAAGACTTTATTTGTATGTTGAATGTGGAAGGGGAATTGACAATATAGGGAAAGTCTTTTTCTTACGTGCATTTAAAAAAATCCACGCCATCCAGTGGTTAGTTTAGTGGCACCTGGATTAGGCAGTGCCTGAGTGGTGTGTCTACAAATTTATGTCACTGGAGTATTTTAACAAGTCACCTGCCAGGTACAAGTGAACATTTTGGCTATGGGGAGTGCTTGCCTACTCTTCTAACATAAAATGGAGAAAGACACAAGTCAACCCTTGTTGGAGGCCTATGATTAAAATACCAGTAGAGTTAATTTTTGCTCTTGGAGGGGAAAATATACTGTGGGTGACAGAAGTTTAACCATGTGCCAACTCTTCGGCCAAGATGGTCTTGGGAATCTAAAGGTTTTCAAAAGACATGAAATTAATCGGTCCTTCCTTACATTCTCCATTCACAGCCAGGGAAATAAAATGGGAAGGTACTTTGAAGAAAACATGTTTCCAGAAGCAGATTAGGGGTTTACATGGGAACTCAGATGCAGAGCAGATGGGAAGATGTGATGATTTTGTGTTGACTTGCCTAGACTTCGTACTCAATTTAATCAAACACAAATTGAGGTGTAGCTATGAAGACTATTTTGTAGCTGTGGTTAACATTTACCATCAGTTGACTTTCAGTAAGTTGACATTATCTCCATAATAGGAGTGGGCCTCATCCAATCAGTTGAAGACCTTAAAAGAGCAAAAACTGAGGTCACCTGGAGAAATTCTGCCTCAAGACTGCAGCATCAGTTTGTGCTGAGTTTCCAGTCTGCTGGCCTGTCCCCATGATTATACGAGCTAAATTCTCTAGATAAATAAATGAAAGATTATATATATATATAATATACAAAATATAAAATAATAAACTATATATATATATATATTCTCCCTCTATATATGTATTCTCCATCAATGTATCCTATTGGTTCTGTGTAGGGTAAAGAAAATGTCAGGCTTTTCTGCCCTTCCGCCATCAGGATAGATGATGGATCCTTGCCTGAATGCATGCCTGATGGCGGGCACCTGGAATAGGGTGTGGGCAGAGATAGATGGGATTCACCTGGGCTGAGACTGGGCTTTTAAGGGCGGCGTCACGGGGGGACGCCAGCAGCACCAGTAGCAGTAGAAGCAGCAGTAGAAGCCGAAGCAGAAGCCGAAGCAGAAGCCGAGAAGCAGCAGAACGAACGCCAGAGAGTCCAGATAGAGTGAAGACTTGCTGGGGGCTGGGAGGCCTGCCAACCTCCCAGCCCCCCAGCCAGCACCCCTGCCTGCCATATGCCTGGTGAACCCCAAATAAAAAACCTGCAAAACTACTGAGAACTCTGACTCCTCCTTTACCCGGTCTGCATGGGATCAGAAAACCTGCACTGTGCCCAGTCCGGTCCTTACATTCTGTTTCCCTTTAGATTCCTGATGAGCAGGAGGCTGCGCTGCTCCCTCCCACCCCACAGTCAGGAGACCCTCAGTTTCTATCTCACTCACACCATCTGCAGTACAGAATCACACAGCATAGATTTGTTCTGTGCATTGAAGTTGTGGGATTGCTAATGCTCCTCGTTCAAAGGCTAGGGCAGCAGCCCACCTCCCTTTATCCATGGTTTCATTTTCTGTGGTTTCAGTTTCCTGTGGTCAACTGTGGTCTGAAAATATTATGTCTAGTCAGATATTTTGAGAGAGAAATAAACCACATTCAGTAACTTTTAGCACACTTTGTTATAATTGTTCTTAGTTATTGTCGTCTTTATGTAATAAACGTTTTCATAGGTATGCATGTATAGGAAGACTATGTAGTATTTATAGGCTTTGCTACTATCCATGGTTCAGGCATCTTGGAAAGTGTCCCCCACAGATAAGGGGTGGGGGGGGGATGGAACTAGACTATTCCATCCTGGAAAGGAGAGGGAAATGCTAAAAACAAGGGGTAGGATAATACCAAGAACAAACAGCTTCCAGGCTCTTCCAGGAGCCCAAGGTAACTAGAAGAAACACCAATGATATATAGCTTATGTATCATTTCATACTACCTGTGGCCAGCAAGTATGAACATAAGAAATTACTGAGGAAATAGGAGAGGGTTGGGGTTTGTTAGTATATGGAGTGATGTGAACTGAGTGGTAGGAGCACTTTAGTTCTTCAACCCTGATTTAATTGAAGTGTCAAATTATGAGGTTGCTTCTAGAGTGTTGTCTTGTATGGGGCTCAGCCTCAGAGGTAGAAGTGCACCTGATGGGCACTCTTAGAATCCTGGACATCTGAATATGTGCACTGTAAATTCAGTGACGGGGACTTGGAGGTGCTGGGGAGGAATTAATGGAATGCTGGTGGGCAGGGAGACCATCTTCTTCCTTTCTTCAGTGGGATATGTCTAATCAGATCCTTTTATGACATAACTGTCTTCGTCTGTGCATCTAGTGGGACATGCACCGTGACTTTTGTTCCGTCTGCTGTGCTTGGTCTGCTTCCCCAAAGGTGGTTAACCTTCATTAGCTTTGAAGTCTTTTAAAAACTGTCCCTAGTTTCTTCCGCTTGGTGAGAAGAGATATAATATCTGGGACAAAGCTATATCATATATTGTTTAAGTGGTGCTTGGCTCTCTCAAGCAAACCACAACAAAAACTACAAAATAGACACCCTGGTAATTGCACCCTCAAGATTTGGCTCATTTGTGCTAAGTGGGTCTTGCTGTTAGAGGAAGAATCTTAATTAATCTTAATTTTACCTGAAGTTGCCTTTAGTAAGGATTTTGCTCAGTGTCTGGTAATTTGTGGAGTAGATACTTATTTCTGTATACAGCTTGGGGGGCTCTTGCTGAAAAACCAATTGGAAGGTCTTTGGAAATCAAGACCCAAGACACATCTGTGCTCCTTTTTGAGTGACCAGGTCACTGGATTAATCAAATGTTATCATGGTGAGTGAGACTGACCCATATAGATAAGTGAGCAATAAGTTCATCGTTAGAGGAAGCCTCCTGTGGATTCTGACTTGGTTTCCTATATCAAAAAGATCATGGCCCAAAACGATAGGCTGGGCGATAGCACTATTACTGTATAATTTCAGATAGACAAAATTTAAAAACCTGCTTTAATGAGCATTTCTTACATTTCTGCTGTCCTGTTGATTTTGTGTTTCCTTGTAAGCTGAGCAGTAAATACACATTCATATGCATACATGCTCACACACAGAACACACAAGCCCCTGGATCAGGTTCACAGGCGGCCCAGGATCTGTGGTGATTTGCTGTGTTGAACAGAGTGTGGATATAATGTAATTTCATTGGTTGCAGCCAGAAAATAGGTGGAAAATACCAAAATAAGGAGTATGGAAATTGGAAAACACTTGGGCGTGCTTTAAAGCAGTCAAGGCAAAAAAGAGCAGGCCATTCCTGATCCACACTGACAGCAACAGACTAAACATTCCCAAGGAGGAAGTGAACAGTGAGAGGCCAAAGATGGTTCACACAATGCCTGGTCATTAGGTCCTTAATTCTGTTAAATTATACAGTCCATGGTAAAAAGAAAGGACTGCAGATGCCCACATTATTTTATTGTAGTTTTCTTAGGGGAATCTGGAAGATTATTTCACTTTACATGATTAATTTAAGGATCCTAGTTGGGATTATATTTGTTACATTAAAAAGAAAACTCTGGGGCTCAGAAATTCAATCTCTCTTGGTAGCTCTAGCTAATTTCATGATCTAGAATAGATACTAGTTAATACTTGTATCTGAGACTTGATTTCTTTCTATGTCAGTTTATTTTTCTTGAATATTACATGTTGTAAGGTGCCTAAGTGTACAACAGCAAAATTTTACAATTGTGTATATGTACATATATATAGAATTGTGTCTTTATAGATGTAAAAATAACTACTACTCATCATCTTAGAAACCTATTTTTTGTATCCTGCCAGTTACTACCCAATTCTCCAGGGTATCATCCTGACTTTTAGCATATTGCCAGTCTTTGAACTTTATATTATAAAATCATATAGTAGTACTTTATATTTGGTTTCATGTATGTAACACTGTGTTTTTGAAATTTATCTACATTGTTAGGTGTAGTAGTAGTTCATTATTTATGGTTATGTAATGTCCTGTTTTGTGAATATAGCACTTAATGAATCATTATTTTGTGATGAATGTTTGGATTGTTTTTAACTTTGGAGCTATCATAAGGAAGTTACTATGACATTGGTTGTCATAATCTTAAGATTAACAAGTGCTCATTTCTATTGGGTTTATACTTAGGAGTAGAATTGCTGGCTCATAGGATTTGAGATATTCAGTTTTAATAGATAATAGCAGCAAAGAGCTTTCCAAAATAATTGGAATAACTTACAATCTAGTAACAATTGAGTGTACATCCTCACCGATCCTTGATATTATCGGTTTAAAAATTTCTAGCCTCTCTCTTGGGTATGTACAGGTCACTGTGATTTTACATTTCCTGATGGTATTAGGTTAAATGCCGCCCCCCCCTCTTTTGGGGTATTTATTGGCACTTCTTTTATGAAGTACCTATTCAAATCTCTGCCCAGTTTTTTTTTTTCACGCTTTTTTCTCTTTGACTTATGAGTTTTTCTGAAAAGTTCTTGTGAAATATGTGTATTGCATATATCTTACACACTTGGTGGCTTGCATGTTAATTCTTTTAGTGGTGACTTTTAGAAGGGAGGTTTCAAAATTTTAATAGAGACTCAAATTTATCTTTTAAGAAATCTTTGCCCATCTCCAGGTCTTGATGATATTCTTTTGTTTTCTTCTAAAGGCTTTATCATTTTACCTTTCACATTTTTTTATTTATGCATACAAGAACTGGGGTGTAGGCCAGAGGTGCAGGGGGTGAGAAGGTTCACCAGAATCAGAGTGGGGAGCAGAAAAGGCAGATCTACTGAAATACACTGCTGAGGGGAGCAGCAGGTGAGACAGGAGTGATCTGCTATGCCATATGGGTTAACTCCCTGGCCAGGGATCAAACTCGTGCTTCAGTGGCTGCTGATAACTTCTTAGTGCTGAGACTTAACCCCTTGTACCACCAGGGAGGCCCACCTTTCACATTTGTATGTACAACCCATCTGGAATAGAATTTTTTATAAGGTATTGGGGGAGTAGATAATGGTTACCCCTTTAGTACCATGTATTGAAAGAATCTTCTTTTCCTATGGTACTCTAAGGGCACCTTTGTCATAAATCAGATGACTACATGATGAAGTGTTCAGGATAATTCATTCTCTTCTATTCCAAAGTTTGTAGACTGTTTAAATTGCCTTAATTACTGTGACTTTATAATTAGTGTTGATTCTTTTTTTTATAGTTGAGGTAACATTGGTTTAAATAAATGTCCGTTTCAGTGGTGTAAGGTTGTCTTTTAACTTGGTTCTTCAAAATCGTCTTTGTTAATCTTGACCTTTTTCATTTCTTTTATACACTTTAGAATGAGCTTGTCAATTTCTATATGTTTGCAAACTCATGTGTTGTTTGATATTATTTTAAATCTGTAGAACAAGTTTGAGAGAATGAACATCTTTCCTTATCAGTTTTTACAGCTTTCTTCATGTTCTACCTTTAGTGGATGGAGAGGCAAGATGCACTGCCCCCTTTCCAATGGAATAAATTCTAGGATGATGATATATGTTTTTCCACCATTGTTCTCAGTTCCATATGTGAGGTAGATTGCCTATCTTCTGTTTGCTCTTCTGGATCATTTCTGTGCTGTCTCTGCGCTGTGCCCTGACGAGTGACCAGTTTAGATGACTGCAATGGGCTCCATTGCCTCTGGCTTCTATTTGGGTTTGATTGGTGGGGAAGGACCGTGATTGATGATAAGAAGGAGAAAACAGTGAGGCTAGGGTGTTAGTTTCCTAGAGCTACTTTAGGTTGGCTCCATCTCTGGGCTAAAGACTGATGTTAACAGCTGCCCGTGGGTACCCTTCTTTTTATTTATTTAAAGATTCATTCATTCATTCATTCATTCATTCATTCATTCATTCATTTATACAAGCACTGGGTACAGTCAGAAGCGCTGGAGGGTGAGAGAATTCACCAGAGCCAGAGGGGAGAGCAGAGCAGGCAGACTGACGAAGTACACTGCTGAGGGGAGCAGCGGGCGGCAGGAGAGGTCTGCACACCATGTGGGACCCTCGCCCGGCGGTCAGGGGATCAAACTGGCGCTGCAGAGGCTGTGGGCAGCTTTGCAACCCAGCTCTCAACTGCTGCGCCACCGCGGAGGTCCACCCTTCTTTTTAAAGCTCCCTTCCCCCTGCGCCCTTTCAGCCTGAGAGTAGTAATGGCTCTCCTATCTCCAATATGGGGTATATCATGCCCCTTGTACCTCCCAGTAGACATTCCATTCCTTTGTTAAACACTTCCCAAATTATGCAATTTTCCTGCCAGGACCCTGATGACTACATAAGTGGAAGAAAAAGAATTTCCTGAACAGCTTGAGAGAACTTTGAGAATAAAGAACAGTTATACCAGTGATAACCTTGCTGGGTTTTCTCACAAAATTTTATTTCTGGCTAAATGTGCCTGAGTATATCATAGAGGCCCTATCTTTTGTAGCACTGGAAATCATGAAAAGGCTGTTTATGATTTAAAAAGTAACATTCGTAGCCTCAAAGTGTAGGCTTACCTGTCCACAAGCATTTTGGCCCTAAGGCTACTTTTCACTTTCTGACTTGCTCAGTGATCATGGATGCTGCAGTTTTTGTGCTTGAATCTAAGAAACATCCATGACATTGTCTGAGGGTGTTCAAAAGAAAAGTGAGGGCGTGAAGCTGGTGTAGACTTTAAAGGAGAAATAAAATCGCTGCTATTTGAAAAATTACAGCCGTAGCACTTCTGGGGACAGCAGCCTCAAGCTACAGTGAATGAGGGAGAATTATGCGAAGTAGAGTCTGTACAGAAATCATTTAACTCCTTTTATGACCGTTGAGTTTTTAGTTGTCTGCTTTAGGGATTAGTTTTTAGAATGACATCTGTAATGCTGGTGAGAATTTCTTCCAGTGAGATAGAAATTCTGTTCAAAATATCATTTGACGACAATAGTAATTAACCTAAATCACACATCATACACTGCTGGCAAATATGACAGTACAAGGCCTGGTGGGAGTTTATAATGAACAATCAGTAGCAAATAAACCAAGATATTACATATTTTATTTGATTTATTTTTTATTGAATTTTTTTATTTTTATATTCCCCATATAATTGCAACCCCCTGATTTTGACCCCATTTTTATCATCTTCAAAAGTCAGTAATAAGTGGAATTCTACCATGGACAATTCTACTTAGATGTTTCATTTCTACTCATGAAGAGGTGAATCTTTTGTTTTATTATCAGCTGGTACTGTCATTGCCTTTGCTCCTTTGAATTACTGTCCAAACACCCACTGTGGCATCACCCCTCCTCCCTTGTGCCATAAACTTCATCTCTTATTTTAGAAGTGGCAAAATGGTGGCTATTAGATGTGTTTATTCAACACATTTTGAAAAAAAAAAATTTAAACTGTGGGATACCAATAAAGATCTCAGTTTTTGACGTTCTTGAAAAATGGGATGATTTGAGAACTCTCCACTCCTCCATGATTGACAATTGGCTGTGTGTGGAGGGGGGGGGGGGACAGGTCCTGTGTTCAGCAGGGACCCTGGTTTCTCTTGGCCATCCAGGCCCAGAGACAATATGTTCAGTATATCAGGGATAGCTCTAGATTCCAGATGTGAATAAGAGAAACAAATGATTATGTCACTTCAGTCTATATTGTTGGTATGAGGAGCTGCAAGCTCTAAGAAGCCAGAGACCTTGTCTCATTTGTTTTCATATCTCCCCAGTGTTCCAGAAAGTTTAATCGAATTGAATGGAAACTGGCAGTGGTTATGCAAGATGCTTAAAGGCCATCAGCATAAGTCAGGGCTGAGAACATACACTAAGATGGTGGCAGAGGGACTAGAGAAAGAGGTGACCCTGAGAAACAATTCAAGTGGAAATTCATTGAATTTCAGACTTGAAGGAGGTAAAGGAAGAAAGGAAGAGGTGAGTTTGAAGCCTTAGGAGTAGCAGTGCCATCATTAAAACAGCTAGGAGGGTGGTATGTAGAAGTCCTAGATTCTTCCTGCTATCCCATATGCCACAACTTTCCCATCTTTTGATGTGAAAAGAATTCCAGGTTTAATTATATTCTTGATTTTGCTAATGCTTATAGCTGCACTCAGATTTTTTTCCTTATGTTTTAAAACCCCAGAGCTAAGACTATCAAGAACACAGTCTCCGTGAACCTGGAACTGACAGCAGAAGAATGGAAGAAGAAATATGAAAAAGAGAAAGAGAAAAACAAGACTTTAAAGAATGTTATCCAGCATCTGGAGATGGAGCTAAACAGGTGGAGAAATGGTAAGGAGGGCTGACGATGAAGAATGAGAGCTAAGGGTGAGCTTGCTTTTCCCATAGGCTGCTGACTTTGAGAAAGTGAGTGGGATGGTGGAGCTGGGTCCTCTCTGGCAAAAGCCACGTGAGCAAGCATGTGTGTTCTCGTCCCTACCACAGCAGTCACCCCCACCCACCCCTGGGGTCACTAGACTGACACACATTCTCAGTGTGGCAAGTGACTATTTGCAAGGTTGCCTTAATCTATTTCCAGTGAAACGCCTCTGTATCTGTTGCTGCAATTTGCTTTCTGGAAGGCGTATTTGAAGTTTAGAGGACAGTGCCCAAGACTTTGTGACTCATATTGCTTTTTATTAAATGAGAAATGTCATCCTCTCCACTGTGAATTTTGTAATTGATTTGAGGTTAAAAAAATCACCTCTGGGGCCTCCCCCGTGGCGCAGCGGTTGAGCACTGGGTTGCGAAGCTGCCCGCAGCCTCTGTGGCGCCGGTTCGATCCCCGGCTGCTCCCCGGCCACCAGAGGAGGATCCCACATGGTGCGCAGACCTCTCCTGCCGCCCGCTGCTCCCCTCAGCAGTGTACTTCGGTCCTTCTGCCTGCTCTGCTCCCCGCTCTGGCTCTGGTGAATTCTCTCACCCTCCCGCGCTTCTGACTGTACCCAGTGCATGTATAAGCAAACAAACAAACAAATAAATAAATAAAATATGCCTCTATTAAAAAAAAAAAAAAAATCACCTCTGGCAAATATTTGCAGTTGCCCAACTCATCTTCATGCTTTACTTCTTCAGAGCCAGAAATAGAGGCCTTCTGAAGAGGCTCCGTGCTAAAGTGGAGTCTTAAGACTTATTTCGTGACTTGTTTTTCTTTCCCCCCCAAAATGTTCTTTTGGTTTTGTTTTACTAGAAGAAAATATCTCAAAAAGCTGATGTGCAGTGGGTGGGTGAGTAGTGGGTAAGGCGTTGAGAGGGGTTTCTAGATCCAAGTACAGATGGGTGATTTAGGTGATTTTAACATTGTGATAGAGGTTAGAAGGTTGAAGGCTTTTTCTTTTCTTTTTTATTTTTTGTACTGAAACAAGGCATGTTGGATAGTGGATGGTTGGAGACTGTTCTTCAGATTTTTTGCTGCTGTGTTCAGTATTTATTTCAGGTGCTCTAGCAGACCTGTCTCGGGTGAGTGCAGGGCCCGGGGCTGCTATGCAGGATCAGGAGGTAGCCCACCTGTTTGTAACTGCAGAGTTAGCACATCATCTTGTGACTACATGTTTGCAGCTGCTTTTTGCTTGGGGGTGGAGTGGCAATGAGCTACTGTTTAATTGAAAAGCAATTATGTGGTAAGCAAGGATTCCATTGAGGTTCAAAAAATGACCCAGTAGCCTATATAACATGATTCTTTTCTTTTTGGAAGATTTTCTAGCTGCACATGTGTATGGAAAGCTGCTAGAATAATTGAATAATTCAGCACCTGGGTGGATGATTTCTTGCAGTTTGGCAGGAGTAAGAGAGTGGGGAGGGGTTCTTGGCAAGGCAGGGAGCGGCTGTATGAGATTTTGTTCTATTTCTGGGATCCTCTTGGGTCATTTCTCTGCTGGGCGACTGGAACATTCAGTAAAGCTTTTTGCATGAAGGGAGGAGGGACTGGCCTTAGAAAGACTGTGGAGTTGGAAGCTATCCTTGCTTTTTTCTGTTTTTTCCTGTCCCTCCCAAGCTCTAACCCACCAATTCTCAATCACCTTTGTCCTTTAGGGTCTGCCCACTGCCCTGTTGGCCTGACTCACCCTCAGGCCTAGTGTCTCTTTTGCACACTCTACTTTTCTTGGTCTTTCCACTTGGCATCATTTTAACTATTTGTCCCATTTCATCCACCTTGCAAATCTCCTCAGAAATCTGTTATTTTCTATGTCTGTAAGTGTGATCTGACATAAGCCCCATATGTTACATAATTTGGGAAAACATATATGGTCTCTTGCACATGATAGACTTCCAATAAATGTATGTTAAATAAGCACAGGTTCAATGCAGGGCTGGAGCTCACAAGCCCAGCAGACCGACTGGACTTGGTGTCTGGCCTCTCTGGGCTTACTGTCAGATGGGGGAGGTGGACTCCAGCCATAATCAATAAATGCATGATGATGGTTAGTGCTGACTCCATGAAGGGAAGGTATCAGTGCTGAGTGTTACTGCAACAGGGCCGCTGCTCTTGACTCAGACTTCAGCGAAGGTTTCCAAGAATAAGTAAAGTAAATAAGATCTGAGAGACGCAGATCTGTTAGCCAGATGAACTGGGGGGAGTAAGGTGGAATGGAGGTGGGGGATTCTGGGGGTGGGAGCAGTAAGGTGAGTGTGGAAAGCTGGGAGTGGGAACACTGACCTAAGAGGATTTTCATCCTTATCTTTGAAGCAGTGAGAAGCCATTCAAAGATCTTAAACTGCAGATCACATGGTAAGATTTGCATTTTTGAAGATCCATTGTTTGTGTTGGAGAATGGTCTGGAGTGGAGTGGGAGAAGGTCCAGGTAAGCTAGGGTGATTCCAGGGATGAGAGTCCAGTGGTTGAATTGAGGGAAATGACAATAAGGGAAGGAAACGGATGGACCAGAAAGGAATTTAGGAGGTGAAATCTGCAGTGTTTGGTAGGAACTTGGATCTGAGGAGAGAGGCAGATAACATGGCTTGCTGAATTGGGTGGAGGTTGGAAACATTCACTGAAGCAGAAAATGCTGGAGAAGAACCAAGCTGTGGGGGTAAGAAAGGTGAGGTGGTGTTTGAAGTGGCTGTGGAAAACATCCAGGTGAAAATATGAAATAAGAAGTTAGGCCTGAGCTATATAGAGAAATTGGAGAGTCACTGATCTTTAGGAAGTAATTAAAAGCATAGGTAGGGTGTGGTCCTCTGAATGATAGGGAAGAGAAGAGGGAGACACTCTTGAAGGGACCCGCCATTACCATATGCAGTCTGTCCCCTGTATCCACTAATTCCACATCTGCAGATTCAACCGTGTTCGGAAAATACCTGCCATATAGTTAGACCCAGATGTCCGTATCTGCACTAAACATATATTTTCATTTTTTTCTTGTATTTATTCCCTAAACAGTGTAGTATGACAGTAATTTACATAACATTTACAGTATATTTGGTATTATAAATAATCTAGAGATAATTTAAAGTATACAGGAGGATGTGCATGGGGCGTATGCAAACCCTGCACCATTTTATATAAGGGATTTGAATGTTCTTGGATTTAGGTTGTCTCAGGAATCATGGAACGGGTCCCTGGAGACTAAGGGGCAACTGTAATCACTAAGTGGCCGTGATGGGAGAAGGGATATGCAGCTCTCCTTTCTCCCAAGCTAGTACTTGTATTTTAAAGATTTTTGTGGAAACAAAAAATTCTTCAGTGTGGAGAACCAGCTCTAGTGATACCAGGCAGGAAAGGGGGGAGGTAGGTCAGGGAATCGGGGGGCGCTCCTTTGAGTAGCTATGAGTGTAGCCGTATATCAAGGACTAGCTGTAGTCACACACACACAGCAAAACAACCCAGGCTTTTTGTCATATTCCTCGGTTGGGCATTTCATTCTCCAGTAGCCCTTGAGACTTGGACAGGTTGAGGGGATGTCTCTGGTAGGGCTGAGGTCTGAGCAGAGGGCATGTGACTTCTAAGTTATCTTCTACTGTCCATGCTGCCTGCACATCGTTCCAGTGATCTGTGTTTAGGCCAGTTAGGTGAGTGTGAAAAGGACCTTGCCCCCCACCCCCAAAGGACTGGAGCCCTTTAATGGTTCCTGTGCATTAGTCCTACTTCCTCGAGTCAGGAGGGCCTGGCTGGTTTGTGTCAACTGGAAAACCAGTCTTCTGAGAGGTGGAGTAGAGAAGCGGTAGTGTTCTCCACTAAAATCTGAGGGGCAAGATATTTCCAGCTTTCTTCTGAAATCTGACACACATTGGTTCTAGGTTGATAGGAGGCAGCCACTTAATTCATCTCCAAGATTCCTGGATGTTGAGAATTCCACATTGCCTTCTGACTCAAAGGAGCATTGACAGTTGTATGCACTCTCCTCTGGGAAAGAGTTCTTTCTCTGTCTGGTGTGTGTGTTTTTCTTTTTTCTTCCTTCCTTTCTTTCTTCCTTCCTTTTCTTTCCTTCCTTCCTTCCTTCTTCCCTCCCTCCCTCCCTTCTTCCTTCTTTCTTAATTTTCTCTGGTGTGTTTATAATGAAAAGTTTGACCGATATATTCCAGTTGTAGGGGAGCAGAGAAAAATGTGTGCACACGCGCGCATGTGCATTCCTACTTGTGCTTTTTCCTCCTTGCTATTTAGAAAAAGGTAGGACTATGAAGAAGTAGGAAAGGTAAAGTAATCTGGTGTCTTAACTGCGAATTGGTTCCAGGCCCCTCATGTGAACAGGTGAAGGGAGAGAAGTCTGATTCAGTGGTGTGGTGGGCCTGCGGTCAGAGAGCCAGCAGCGCCCTACCCAAATCACTCAAAAGTTGTGAAACTCTGTCCTGTCCATTATATGCCTATAGGCTGGTTCTCCCTCCAGCGTCCTGACTCCACACCTCCTGGACCAATTGTCAGCCTCTTGTAACCTAGTGTGTGACTTTAGACTGCAACCTGCCAGGTTTCTCCTCTGCATATAGAATATTGAGTGTCAGAATAAGATCTGTGCCTTGTAATATCTATCTTACACCAAGCCCTCATTCATTTCTGGTATTGCCATTACGTCAGGATGGCTCTGGGCATGTGCCTGGTGACTTAGGAGGAGGCCATACATTTTTGTTTTTTAGTAAAGAAAGACTAAGGAGAGCCACCCGCTTGCCTCGTTCAATTCCCCAGTGTGCCAGTTGGATTGCAAGTAATAGGAACTGACCCTGCTTATTAATCAAAAAGAAAAAGCATTGGAAGGTTAAGAGTGACTCCCAGAACCAAAAGAATAGCTGAGGAACCAAGTTCAACTGAGGAAGCTGTGGCAGCGACAGCTTCTCCAGAGGCGCAGGCCACAGGGATGAATTGGCAGAGCTCCCAATGGGCCACATCTGGAGTGAATCCTTGCCTGGGTTTTCCCCCCATCTTGCATTATATGTTTGAGAAGGGAAATTTTGAGCTTGGTGGTGGTGTGCTTTGGCTGAGGAAGGAAAAATCTTTCTGCACGCATTGGAGGAAGGTAATTCATCATAAGGAGGCTGAGAAGCTATTATGAAAAAGAACACAAGTTCACTACAGTCTACCGGTCACTTGTTGGGGCTGAATTTATCACCAGTCTTTTCTTGAATTTGGAGGCTCTGCTGTATATTTAGACTCATGGAAATTTGTTCAGCAGCCTGCTTGCATAAGGACATATAGGTGGACTGGGCAGTTGTCAGAAATAGAATTTTTTTTCCCCCTCAATTTCTATTGCTTGTTGATCGTATGTATGGAAAGGATTCAACCAATCCCATATGTGGGGGTGGGGATAGATTTTGATAGTTGGATTTAGAGTGAATTACAGCTCCCAGTACACCTCTCTGCTGCCTGCTCTAATCCATCAAGGAGTCAAGACAAGAGGAAGGGGAGGGAGGGCTGAAGGCCAGGGACATGACGCTTGGGGAGTGGTGGGGTGGTGGGGAGAGCCCATAGTTCCCTGTCACTGCTAGGTCAGGCTTTATAGCTGCTTCTCTGACATGTTGTCTTTGAATTTTACCCTTTAAAAAATGATAACTTTTTATGGGGGCTGAAGTCAGAAAACAAATGTCCTGAAAATCCAGGCATCAGGAGTATAGGAAAATAACCTGACAATATGACAACATCTGCAGTGTCTCTATAATAAATAAATTTAATACTAAATAACAGAGTGGATATAGATTTACCCCATCTGCTGAAGTCACACAAAGAAAATAATTTCATCACAGGCTGTGACGGTGTGGAAAAATCGGCAATCTCTAAAGCAGATTTGTTTCCAAATGAGAACCTGCCAGATCAGCAGACTTGGTTCCCTAACAAGAAAATCTGTAACCTTGAGTCCAGTCTGGGCCTTTGTGGAACTGTACACCCTCCACAGTTAGAACACACTTGGCTCTTTTAGTATTAAATACATAGAAGATGCAGGCTCCCCTCTCTGATTCATGATTACAGTGGAAACTTCGAAGTTAGCATTTCATTTCAGAAATCAAATTTACTTTTGAAAGCACAACTAAGCACTGTAGAAATACTGACCTCTAGGACTATCTTTGTAGCTGAATGGGGTAATTTATTCAAGAGGTTAGGAATGTAAAGAGAATGTAGAGTCCTGGGTGACCAGTTTATTAGAAAATTACTCTAGAAGGCATTAGAGAATGTTTTAAGCTGCTTACAATATTTTTAGGAACTAGGATGAAAGATGCTATTTGTGTGCAAAATAATCCCTTATGGGATTATGATTTTATTCTTAAACCTCACGTTTATATAATGACATCTTGTAACCAGCTGCTCTTATCCATCTGGCAACTCAAAGATTTCCTTTTTGTTTCTTTGATATAGAAATTACCTACCATTAGGTCTGCCACTGGGCCTGTTTAATTGGTATTAAAAGAAACACCTCCTTTGCCAGATCTGCTGTGGGTTTTGGTGGAAGCTGTGAATGACCAGCAAATCTCTGCCCTGAAGTTGCAGAGAGAATGCAATTACCTTTCTGTGTTCTCTAGAGGCTTCAGGGACTCAACTTCTGAAAAGGATAACTAGCTCGTTGCTATTTCATGTGTGAAATTTTAATGAATTACTGGCAGTCTAGTGGTTTTCCTTTAAAAAAAAAAAACAACAACCCAAAATCCTGTTTTAGAATTTTTAACTAATATCCCTAACAAGAATTTTTGATTAGTCAGTCATTCTTATTCATTGCAATTGATGGATTTCTACTTTTTATAGAAATGTTATTTATGCCTTCTGGGAGTTTTCATTTTATAATTAAAATGCACTGCAAACCTTACAGGTATGCTCCAAGTGAATGCTCCTGTGTACACACAAATCTTTTTAGTCCTTAAAGATAATTACATCCGACACTAGGAAATGCCAGGATGCTTATTTAAAAAAAGGTTCCTAGTGGGGGAGAGGGGGGTGGCTTTCATTCTAGAAAATCAGATGCTTTACAATATTACAAGCACTTTCCTATAGACAGCAGATATAAGCCTCAGGGGATAAATTAAAAGAAATTTTAAAATAGATGCTAATTTCCATTTGGAGGTCCTTTTCTCATTCTTCCACCACAGGTTTTAGGATGCATTTCTCCAGGGGTTGTTTGCAGCTGTCTTCCTCGTTACATCAGTTATTCCGTGATCACCTTGTGGGGGCTTCTCTGGAGACTCAGTCCACTGCAGTGCAGGGAATATTCTCGATTAACGTGGTGAGATTGCCATGGAGACAGATTGCTTAGTGTCAGGTCTTGCATAGTTTTGGGAATTTACAATCCCCAGACGTGTTTGTGAACTGGACAGTGTAGTTACCAGGGACGCTTCTGGAAGTCATTTTCTCGGTCCTTTGAAGGACAGTGGTATTTGGAAAACTAGCCCTTGGTTTCCTCTCTGAGCAGGAACGGTGCTCTCCCACAGATGCCTGCTGCTTTTGTTTCTGCGTGGTGCTGCTTTGTTCTTCTAGTCCTGAACGGCTGCTGCAAAAAATAATCCCTACTGCTTGACCTTTAGAATAGAAACTGGCAAGAGCTGGTTGTTTAGATGTCGCTTTGTGGGTGACTTGTTGATGCTTTGATTCAGAGAATTCTTCAAAAGAAAAAGGAAAGTCCATTACAGGTTTTATATATTGTTTTAATAATAATAAAAATAAACCCGAAAGGAAATCTCATGGCCGGATGGTGCTTTACATTTTTACTTTTAGAACTGATTTCCAACCATTAGGCTATTGTGAAGACCTCAGAAACACTAATTTCAGAATAAGTAAAAATGACATCTTTTCTGTAGAGTTTTTTTTAAAAAGTGGACAGTTTGTTAGGAAGAGGCAGGAATAATAGATGGACTTTACATAATAACGTCTTTTGTGTTTTCTACCTATGCTATTTTAGTTAAGCTTTAGAATAACTCTGTGTTAGAGCCATTATTTTTTTTCCTCTCATTTACAAAATAGCAAATCAAGAGACTAATCAGAAGGTGGGCATGTGATTAATGAGATGTTAAAAGTGCAGCATAGCTTGGCATCTGCCCTGGAGTACTGGAGATGTGTGTGCACGCTGTGGTCACTTGCAGGATGCCACCTAGCAGAGCTGGCTAACTCGCTGGACCCCTAGAATTTGTGATGCTGTAATTGCTCAGTGGGAGGAAAAGGGCAGCTGCACAGGGGTCAGGTCTGTGACTTTTTTCTGGGTAGGTCACTTGCCTCTGTAAAATGAGATTCACCCCTGACTCCTCCCTGCCCAGATGAATCAAAGCATCTTTAGCTCATCCAGGCTTGTGATACTACAGCCTCTCTGGCCATTTGGAATCAAAGAACACAGGGAATAGGACATTTTGTATCTTACCTTTGCACTGGGGTTGAGTTGGCTTATGGGTAATAGAACCACATTCAGATTGAGTTCTGTTCCAGGCCCTTTAAGAATTTCACCTTTATCGTGCTTTAGCTGGAAGATTAAATTCACATTGTATTGCCCTGCTTAGAAATTGCAGAAGCTAGAATTGAAAAATTAGAGATAGTCATGATCCAAGGAGGGGATGGACATCTCTCAGCATTAGTGGTGCATTTCTCTGGTGAGGAACTGGAATTGGAACAGGTGAGGAAGGACTTTCAAGTTTTAGTATATATTCTATGGTTAGAAAAATATATATATATATATATGTATTTTCAATTCTTAGGGTCTAGATTACAGGACTGCTTTTATAGCTTGTGGATTTAGCAGGCTGTAGAGAATATAGATTCTTTAGTTGGATGAAAGCCAGTCTGCACACAAAGGTCATTGATAGATGTTTTAAAGCAGGAATTTGAACTGAATGAAATATTTATTTGGTTCAGGTTCAGTTCAGAGGCTACTCTGATATTCTGCTTTTGTTTCAGGTCAATAATTTTATAAAAAGACAGGTACAGTATAGCCTTGCTGAGCTTTAGAAGGAAAAAAGGTTGGTTCTGTTTTGCATTTAGCCAAATAATAACTCTACGTTTTGTTTATTCCAAGTTGCTGCTTCAAAAGGAACTGAAGTGGTATAAAAGTGAAGTCATCGGGTGTTAATTTTAATTATTTGACACGGAGGCCCACCAACACCATTTAATGATTATCCAGCAAGATAATGGAATCTTAAGCAGCAAAGCTGACCCATCATAAGTGTTTTGTTTATGTTGAGATAATTGTATGCAGTGTTCAAGTGGGTTCCCTGAGGCACGATAGATTCTGTTAAGGAAGCCATGGATTAGCATCCCAGTTCTGTTTTGTTTTGTTTTGAGAAAAATCCCTCTGGTCGAGGGTAGTTTTTCCCAGGGAATTTCCACAACATGCTTTTTATGGGCTGAGAACTGAAATGAGGCTTGGAACATTACAGACACTCACTGATTATAGCAAACTAAGTGTGAAGTTGATGGTAAACACTGTAATGGGAAAGTATGCCTGGTTTGGGTTTGTGTTCCAAGAAGATATTTGAGAGTCTCCATTGGGCCACGTGGGTCTCATTGAATCCTTTTTGTGTACCTCTTGCTTTTACAAGGTGATTTTCTTGTTGGGGATAGCCATTGGCCAGCTTGAGAATGTCATTTTTCCCCTCGGTTTGCTTTGTCAAGTTTGGTAATTCTTCCTTCGAAGGCCCCAAGGAATACTGCTCTTCGGGCTGAGAAGTGGCTACGTAGACTCTACATGATATTCTGGGTTGGCTGCTTTTGTTTTCCTGGATCTCCCTGACATCACAGAAAATTATTCTATTTGAACTCTCCCACTGAACCAATTAATTCTGACTTCCTGGGGGAAAGGATGTTAGTGGAGCTTGTGTTTGTGTAGTGTCAGGTAGTCTAGGCTACCGTGGCTTTTTGCTTCAGATTCAGAGACTCTTAGATTGAGAGACTTTGGGCCCCACAGTGGTGAATTGGTTCATTGATTTAACTGTTCCTTATTAATTAATTGGTAACATAATTAATTGGTGATTAGGATGTCTCAGAGGTTTGCTTCCCTTTGAATCAATCTCTAGAGGGACTATGATTCTAGTCAAACCCCAGCATATTCCTTAACAAAAGGAAAGTGTGTGCAAACAAACCAGGGTATCACTGCAAGTTGGGTTAGTTAAGAGCTTTTGTGGTTGACAGAACAGGTTACTTAATGAGGAGGGGAAGATTGTAGTCCTCTTCTTCCTTAGACAATGTTAGTCCATTAACTACACCCTTTCTTATCAAATAAAAAGAACACTGTGTAATAGCTCTTTATTATAGCATCCTGTGTGTCTTTTTTACGGGAGTGACTTTTTGGAACTTTTTCTGGAGGGATTGCATGCTGAATTTATCCAATACTCAATTCTTTTCCACTGTGCTTTACAGGAGAAGCTGTGCCTGAAGATGAACAGATCAGTGCTAAGGACCAGAAGACCCTGGAGCCCTGTGATAATACCCCCATCATAGACAATATCACTCCTGTTGTTGCGGGCATCTCTGCAGAGGAGAAGGAGAAGTATGATGAGGAAATCTCCTGTCTCTACAGGCAATTGGATGATAAGGTCCGTGAACAGAGATGTGTCGTACTCTCTCTAGTACAAAGGCAAAGGTGGCTGTCCCCACACCTGTAGGCTAGAAGCCGTTTTACACCCACTGGAACTGATGGAGGGCGACTGACAGATGTGTATTACTACCTTCTTGTTACCTACCCTTGCTCTTGATTGGGCAGACTCAGGAAAGCTTGATTTCATGTGGAATGGAAGTTTTCATGGAAATTGGATTGGCAGAGTGGGATATTGACCTGAATAGATAGCCAGGTGCTATTTAGAGTCTTTACCACTAGAAGTTGGAGTAGGTGTGTGTGTCCATGGTCTTTGTGTTTAATTCTCTTTCTCTAGTCTATCAGTCATCTTTGGTAACTCCAACAATAATCCTAGCTATTTGGGTGAGGGTGATGGCTTCCAGTACTCAAGTGTGCTTTAATTATGTAGCTCCAAGGCTTCAGGACGAGGAACCGGTAGTAGTGGCATATGGTCTGGCAGCGCCTACTCTTGAATGGAGTAGTTTGAACATGCTGTGGAGGTTCAGTTTTCTGGCATACATAGGACTCAAATAGTCATGTCAACAGACAAGTTAGAATAAAGGGCAGGAGAGACCTTGGAGAACACTATATCATTCATTCCCCCATCAAGGTCCAGTTAGGAATCCCATATGCATAGGAAATTAAATTGCTGTTTCACATGATCTTGGCAGCTTGCCCTTGGAATATTTTAAATCCTTTCTGTTCATTCTATCAGGGTTGCTGTAGTTTTTAGTCTGATTTAATTTTTTTTCTGTTGTGGTTCAGCTCAGTGCTTGGGGACACTTCTGGCATGGATAAAACAGCTTTGTTATGTTCACACCACCATTAATCTTACTGGCTTCTCTCCTCTGAATAAAACTCAGTCTGGCATCACCTTTACAAGTGAAATGTGACTGGTTGCCTTAAGGTACTTAGTTCTGTGTTTGTAGTTACAAACTTGTAGACAAACTATGTTTGTCCTTGTTAGTTTGCATTATGACCACAGCATTAACTGAGGTCAGCCTTCCCTCCTGGTAACATAGTTAATTAAATATTCACGTTCAGGAGATCTGGGTTAATTGCCCATTAGGCACTTAACATACCCTTCTGTTTTATCCAGGTATTTTATGCAAAATTTCAAACAAAGAGGAAAAAAGGAGAGTAACAATAAGTCAACTGTATCAAATTTGTGATTTCTCCAAAGAAATGCTATTATTTAAACATACTGCTATTTCCCCGTCCATTTTCGAACTGATGAGTTCATTTTTAGTAATCCTTAGAGAGTCCTGGATGAGGGGCAATAATCTGATACTATACTCCATTATGTATGAATAGACACCTGTCATGATTGGTGGGATTTGGAATCATTTATCTTGGTGGCACATGGTGCTGTCAGTGAGTTGAGACCTTAAAAGAGTCTTGGATCACTCTTCCCGATGACGACTGAGCTCAGAATGATGAAAATGCCATGTCTTGGGGGTTTTACTTAGTACCTGGCAGAGCTGACCCCTAGAGTCTCTGATTCTTGATGTTCAGCATGTGACATTTTCTATCACATCGTTTCCCTTCAGCATATGCCTTGAAAACCCTGTAAAGCACACATTTTGAGGTAAGCATTTGTGCTTTGTTACAGGGTGATGCCTAGAGATCTATGAGAACCAGGCCAAAACTTCTGCCTTAGGAGGCACCGAAGTTGGTAGTTTGGCCTTTGTAACTCTTCCTATGGCCTGCCTGATAATATCTTAATAGTTGTCATTCTTATTTTTCCTTCTAAGTTCTAGAAGGTTCTAGCAGGAATTTCATGCTTCTGATATAGATGGCATGATACTTTTGAGAACAATGAGTTGATACATGGCAGCTTCAGAGATTGAGTGGTCAGAGCTGAAATTATCTAGGTCTAGCTGAGAAACTAGCCCAGGGTGGTTACCTGACTTCGCACGTTGACATTACACACCTATGGAGGCAGAGGAGAAATGAGGCTACACATCTTTTGATGCCCAGGCTAGTGTTCACCCATGGCCTTAGCCCTCTAAATGAGGAACTCATCAGCTCCTGTGAGTCTGTTTAGAAAGTGGTGGGAGGAAGATTAACTACATGGTCTCTCCCAGTTACCCCTTCTGTCCCTCTGCGTTGCCCCTTCAGGGATCTGAGGACAGGTACTCTTTCACTGCAGAGCCATGTGGTGGGAAAGCAGGCATTTTAGAGTCAGCCCAATGACTTCATAATGCTGAGAACTGGCCTGATGACTCAACGCCATTGATATTTTTCTCATCTATAATATGGGGCTCACATTTGTTATTTCAAAAACTTGCAATGGAGCTTAATAGTTTCTAGTTCATGGCAGATGATCAATCAGTATGAGTTTCTTTCCTGAATTTTCTCTGGGTCCTGTTTGCTGAAGGAGAAGCCACATGTGGCATAAGAGGGGTGATGGTGCAGAGGTGGCATGAAAGCAGAGCTCTATAAGATAAGCAAATCAGTTCTGGCACTGTCTTTCTCATTCCCCGTCACCTCTCCCATACTAATGCACTACTTGAGATAGATGTGAGGAATTCAGTGTAAGTAAAAATATAAGTGGAACCTTATTTTGCTGATTGACATTGCAGCCAAAACGTCTTTACCATCAAAATTGACCAGCAGCTCTGTTAACCATCAGCCCATTTCATGTTTCAGAAAATCCAAGTACAAGGAGAGTTTCTAAAATGTCTTGAAGACCATTATCCATAGACAAGAACACGACAGCTCAAGCATAAGCATGCACGTATTCTGAGAGATTTACTTGGATATATATTAGATCTAGTTTGCTCAGTAAATCTCTTTCTGAAAATTTGAAAAATTTTTGAAAGTCACCATATTCTATCCTACATCCTTAGAGAATTCACCTTAGTAAGGAGTAAGTGTAGATTTGGACATGTGTCTGGACAAGTGATTCATGTCCTTACAATGTAATCCTTGTTCTTCATCTTTCCCAGATAGGGCTAGGGTCCCTTGGTTTCTCAGTGTACCTTAAAAAACCACTGCACCCCAGCTTGTCACCTCTCAGGGAAGAGGCTTGTGTTTTCAGGCTTTGAATGAACAGTGTTAAGGACAGAGTATAAGGACAAAGTGCCGGCGCTGTCTATGATTTATATCACTTTGAGCAATTGCTCATATGTCCTGGGGGAATAGATGGCAGCTCCCGGATGTTGAACTCCTTGGGACTTTTATGTTAAGTTGTTTAATATTTATGTGCCAAGGAGCATAAAATACAAAATTGTGTTTGGTAACTGGCGTTCTAAGTTTACAAAGTAGATAAGAAAATGTGGCCTACAGAATAGTTGAAGACTGTATTTTGGCAGTTTCACTCTGCTGTAATTTCCCTCATTCTCCTGCCAGAAATCTGACTTCAGAAGTAAAGTCTTGAGTATTTTGTAGAACCATTCAAGAAGCATTGGTGTAGAATTTCAGTAGAAATGGGATCTCCTTGATAACAGAAGGCCAAGGGTTTTTCTACACAAAGGAAAAGGAGATAAGGGCTGTAACCATGATTCTAGAATTTTCATGCTCCATAGAAAACTTTAGTTATGACACTGAGTTAATCTGATTTAAATGTGTGCATAGACTAGACCACACAGGCTGGAGAATATCCCGTAGAAAACTGTAACTCAGGTCCATGAGTTTATTTACCCCTCTTATACCTTACCTCTGGGAGAAGCACAAAGCACAGCACAGGTTTCTTAGGGCAGCTGCTGAAAACACCTGGGCAGCACCTGGCACAAAGAGCAACCTATTGGCACTAAGTGAAGCTGACTCTGCTTAAGGTTTGAACCCAGAAAGTATCATCAGATCAGATTTTCTCATATTTCAAGGCACAGGCATGTGATGTCAAGTTGTCATTCTTCACAGGCTCTTCTTTGAAATTGCATTTGAATTGATGGAAATCTTTGTGGTGAAGCCTGAGTCTCGTGGTTAGGCATTGTCTGCCTGCTGCTTTTCCTGCACCGGTGTGCAGTGTCTGGGGCCAGGCAGAGGCCTTTGCACCGGGCAGTGGGAGGCAGGAAGCTCTGGCTTTTGTGCCAGCTACACCTAGTGGCAGACAATGAGAGTGGAGAGAACCAATCTGGCCATGGGAGGGTCCGCATTAACGTAAGAATTAACGTTTCTGCATCCATGGCTTCCTTGACTTTTTTTTCCTTTTCCTAAATTGGTCAGGAAATGAACCTTTAATTAAGGGGGAGATCTGCTAATACCAAAGATTAATTCTGTAGTAAATATTTTCCCAAGCTACTCTAAGTAGGAGTTTTGAAGTGGAAATACTAGTCTCTCCTACCTATCATGTGATAGCATTCCTGGTCACTGAGGTGTTCGACAAGATTTGGGACCTCAATATATTATGGTGCAAATTGTTAGAAATTCACTCCCTTACAAAGATATTCAATGCTAATATCTTTGAATTGGGAGGGCTACCCTAACGTTATCTTTCATTTCCCAAGCCCAAGATGTCTGATTTCCATATGAGTAGAAGCTGGGCTGAATGTGTAGGAAATTTGTTTCCCAGAATATCAAGATATTTCATCTTCTGAGAAAAGGTGGGTGAAGATTTTAACCCAGTCAGCATCTCAGAACAGTCTCCTTTCTGTGGGACAATACCACACCATTCTGTTCATTTTATTAGCCACTCACAGCTGGCATCCTCGTATCTGACTGTCATTGGAAAACCAGGATATCAAGAATGACATAACTAACCAAAAAAGTTAAACATGATGTTTCGTTTCAGGATGATGAAATTAACCAGCAGAGCCAGCTGGCTGAGAAACTAAAGCAACAGATGTTGGATCAGGATGAGGTAAAGAATGCAATGAAAAATTCTTTTGCAAAATTCTCTTATTACTACGCTTTGTTGTTGTTTGTTTTAGAAATTTAATTTGGAAAGAATTTTTCCAAAATCACTGAATCATGTGGAAATTTCTTGGTATTTTTTTCTCCTTTTAATGCCTACTAAAGTCTGATTTTAGCTTAACTTGGGAAACAACCCTCTCATTTTGTAGTGCTCTGGGGTTTGGTTGCTGTATTTAGTCTTGCATGAACTCGGGTAAAGGAGCTCTGTACCTGGGAAGAAGTCGACTCCTCCTGCCCCAGGCTCAGCTCTCGTTTCCTGTCATTTTAGCCTTTTTTGACTTTGCATTTCACCCAGTCTGATCTTTGATACACATTATGTTCTTAGAAACAGAGGAGGGGTAAGCAAAGAGGAAGGAGGTCCAAGTATTGAGTTAGTATATAGTGATACAGTAAAAAGGAGGCAAATTGTTTCAGTCTCATCCCAGATGGCATTCAATTCCCCAGTAAATGTCTTTATCACCTTGTGTTCTGCCAAGTATTTTACAAACAGGAACCTCTAAGCAAAGGACAGACAGCCAATCTATCAAAAATAGATGATTGGTAAATCTCTTACTGAGGCCCATCTAAGTATTTTTCCTCTTTCTTGCTTTAGGGCGCTTTTTGTTTTGTTCCTAAAATGTGATGGATTGGATGGTGTGATGCAATTGTAGCAGGTTCCCTGGGTTCATGCCCCCAGTTCCAGCCCCCTCACCCCACGAAGACTCTGTAACCATTTCCTTCCCTCTTTGTTCCCCTTCCTCTCTCCAGGGCAGTGAGTATGCCCCCATCCAAACACCTCCCCAGGCAGGGAGATCATCTATGCCTTTGCAATCAGATGAATCATGTTTGCTTTCTCTTTCAATTATAGTGGAGTCTTGTATTTGTTTAGTGTTCCTACCCTCCTCAGTCAATCCTTTTGTGTCTCCAAGTTGGTACAACTGTCTGTGATAACTTTCCTTTTTGTTAGTTAAAACTGAAATTTACTTTATTATCAAGGCAATATGCGTTTATTGTTGGAAAATCAGAAAATAGAACACACACAAAGAAAATGAAAGCATTTACAAACCCACATATTTATTTTTAACTATTATTGTTGTTTAGGATCTGTCTATATGTACATGATAAATACAAAGATTGTGAACACTGTCATTTTATACTCTTTCATTTGACTATGAAATTGACTTTTATATAATGTGATATTAAACATAATGTGAATATTAAAAAGCCCCCTAAATAGTATTCTAGTCCTTGCAAATGATCCTTAGTTCAACATGTGAACTAGCCAGCTGGCTTAAAAATGCAATAATATTTTGATGCGTAGTAGTCAGTTCTTTGAGTTAAGCCTTTGTAACTCTAAATTGCAAAAGAAAAAAAATTTTTGAAATGATAACATTCTATTTAAAATTTAGCATCTGGACCACAGTGGGGTTTAAATTATTCTGAGCTTTTCCAGCTTGTTTTGTCTATTTTTTTAAAGGACTTTATTTTGGATAGAACACAGAATATAGACATTGACCATTAGTCACTAGTTCATGCCATGTCATTTCTCCAGCTTTTAGCTTCCACGAGAAGAGACTATGAGAAAATCCAGGAGGAGCTGACACGTCTCCAAATTGAAAATGAGGCAGCCAAAGATGAAGTAAAGGAAGTCCTCCAGGCCCTGGAAGAATTGGCTGTCAATTATGATCAGAAGTCACAGGAGGTGGAGGATAAAACCAGGGCCAATGAGCAGCTGACGGATGAACTGGCCCAGAAAACGGTTGGAACATGATTGTCTAGGGGGTGGGATTTTGTTGGTGCGACTCTTTACTTATATAATGTTTGTTGACAGGCACGATACAGTAAGGCAGTTGCCTGAATGGTTTTTCAGTGTTAGATTTAGATGCAGTCTCTGAGCTCCCTCCAATAATGGCAGTACTTTGTGTAAGTGACTTTTGTCCAACTCATTCTAAAACTGCATATCACAACTGTTTATGTCCAGGAGATTTATAACACCAGCAGGAGCACCTTATGCATTAGTCAAGAAAGTGCAGACTTTGGAACCAGAAAAGTCTAGTTAAAAATGTAACATGACAACTATTAGGTCTTAATTTAGACATTTCATTGTTTACCTATCTGTAAAAATGGTGATAATCACATGCTACTTTCAGGGTTATGAGAATTATGACATTTTATCCAAAACTCTTAGCATACAGCTAGGGCCTTTGCATGTGCTATGATAGCAATACATCTCAAAATGTTAATTCAACAGGCAGGATTGGGTGACCCATGGAAGCTATGTTTTTCACTTTTACTCACACCTTCCTGAATAAAATCCATTTCTTCCACACAGCTTTTTGTCTTAGCCTAGGACTGAGCCATCCTGATTTAAACCGGTTGTCATGGTTTAGGCCAGCGCTTCAGTTTACCCATTTATTAACTTCTCAGAGAAAGATTCTGAGGGCCCCACACAGAGTTTGTGGCAGCAGGGCCAGCAAGCATTTGGTGAGATGCCTGGTGGTGGGATGTATCCATTTTGTCCTTTTCTACTTGGAAAATGGATGGTGGGAGCTGAGTGTCTGTAACTGCCTGCCCTTGGAACGTTGGTTCAATGGCCTGGTGTCATGGGATTATGCCCAGCCTGTTTTGTGGAAAACATCCAGTCCTCCTGGCCAAGGAGAAATAGCAGATGGTGCAGAGAAGCTCTGATCTGCTGACCATAGAGCTGATGGGAAATGCTCTTCAGTCCACACATTTACTTGCATGCCATTGGGGAGACTCTTTAAATGGCTTCCCAAGCTGGGAACCACTGTTTCTGCGGGTTTTAGAAGCAAAATGAAATCAGCAGCAATGCCAAAACCCAGAACAAACACATGGAAAAACAAAGCAGAAGTCATGTAGGAAAGAGAAGAGCTGGATCTTCTGCTTGCTGTTTTCTTTCTTTTTTTTTTTAAGATTTATTTATTTATTTATACAAGCACTGGGTATAGTCAGAAGCACAGGAGGGTGAGAGAATTCACCAGAGCCAGAGCGGGGAGCAGAACAGACAGACCGACGAAATACACTGCTGAGGAGAGCAGCGGGTGCGACAGGAGAGGTCTGCGTGCCATGTGGGACCCTCGCCGGCAGCCGGGGATCAAACTGGCACTGCAGAGGCTGTGGGCAGCTTCTCAGCCCAGCGCTCAACCACTGTGCCACCACGGGAGGCCCGTGCTTGCTATTTTCTACAGGATTGTTTTAGCTAGTCTTTGGTATTATTTGTTCCTCAAGACAATGAAACATTTTCCATAATGGAGTTCTCAAATTCAGTCAAACCAAAGTACTAGGCATGTTCAGAGTACTATTTTTAGTCAGATCGTTAAAAAGAATTCTAGTAAAATAGCTGCATATGGAAGAATTGCATAAATGTCTTTGCATTTACCTCTACAGCTCCATAATTGAGGGGAATTATTTTCTTTGCTGATTGAATTAATACCAAGACATCAAAGAATGGCTATTCTATCAGTATAGAGAATTTAAGTTCGTTAAATATATATAAGTGTATAATATATGTATATTTGTACACACACACACACACACACACAGTTTGTTAACAAACTTTTTGGTTATAACATACACCAGGGATGGAAGTGAAACTGGTTTGCTAATGTTTGGCAATAAAATGGAGCTTTTGCTTTAGAGTAAGAAACCATCTCCTCTTGAACTTCACTAATTTTGAAAAGAGATGAATAGTGTCTGATTTAGTTTTACTGTGAAGATTATAAGACATTTTCTAAGCTCATTAATGTCCCTTTGGGCATTCCAGACCCATCTATTATTGGGAAGTCAGATGGGAATTTGGAAGTTGTCCAAGGAGCAGCTTTGTTTGGGAATGGAGGTGGGAACGCTTGCAGGTATGTTTAGACCCAGGAGAATGAGGACTGAAATGTAACATCTGGTAGGTAGGAGGATGTGATTAAACATTATCAACCTAAGCACTTCCTTCAGGCTTTATTTATTTCTAATAAAACAAACCTAATTTGCTGACCTGGAATTTGTCATCTGATATGCATATCAGGTCAAGATAAAATCCTCCTCTGACATTGCTGTGCCATGATTTAGTTTGCTTTAAAAGGACTTATGTTGAAATGATACAAAATTCTTTACTACATTATGTTGTTGTTATATGCAAGACTGCATGTCTAAAATTGATGGGTAACCCTTTTAATTTATTGTTAAAATGTGTTTTTCAGACTACTTTGACAACCACACAGCGAGAGCTGAACCAGCTACAAGAGCTTAGCAACCACCAGAAAAAGAGGGCCACCGAGATCCTGAATTTGCTATTGAAGGATCTCGGGGAGATAGGTGGAATTATTGGCACCAATGACGTGAAAACCGTAAGCCAGCCTTTCTTTATTCCTCTCTATAGGCCCTTATCATGGTGTTATCATAAGTTTGTCAGGGTCTGTGTTTTATTTTTCCAGGTGTCCAATGCTAATTTAGCACAGTTCTTTGCATCTGCTGTGTCCTATATTTGAATGACTGAACAAAGAGCTGATTGAATGACTTAGTGAATGATGTTTTGGTTAAGGAGCAGGAGAAAAAGGTACCTTTCAAAAATAGGAAATGTCTTCAAATCTTGATTGACCTTATGTAAATTGGTTTATTTCTCAAATTTGTATGCTGTGGGTTAAACAACAGTTCCAGACTCAGAAATTGTGTTCATTGTGTTCTATGAGAATCCAACAGTGTGAAAATTCCCTAACCAATCAGTATGAATTAGGAAAGCTTTCAGCCGAAAGTAATAGGATTCTAATAGTGAATTAAAAAATAAAGCCACATTTAATTATTCACAATATGAGAAATCTAGGATCTTCTATTTAGACTGCTATTTGTATCACCTTGGAGCCTGTTGAAAATAACACATCTGAGCCACTCCTCAGACCTACTTAATCAGAATCTGCACTTTAATAGCATTCCTAGGCGATTCTTATCCTTACTAAAGTTTTAAAAGCAAATTTTAGTTTGGTGCTATGTGTCAGTAATGTTAAGGATCCAGGCTTTTCTCTACTGCCTTTCTGTTTTCCTCACTTAGCCCCTTCCCTTTTCATATGGGTAGATTTTTGCCATATGGTTGCGAGGTAGCTGCCATAGCACTGATCACATCCTGACACAGTCACATTCACGACAGGAGGGGCTGAAAAGGCAGCTGTTTCCATTCAGTGGGAAGCTATATTCCAGAAGATCCCAGTTGACATTCCTTTACTGGTCAGAATGGGGTCATTTGGTCACCCCAGAGTGCAATGGAAACTCAGAACGCAAAGAGAAATAGGATTATTATAATTGACTTAAACCAACCATGAATAAGCCACTGAAATTGTGTACATCGGTGCCATTGATAACAAGGAAGTAAGGGAGGTAGGGAGAATGTAGTATAATGCTGTCCATGAGCCAGGGAGAGAGAGAAAAGGCAGCATCAGCATTGTTATCCCCTATGAACAAGCAACAGTTTGCTACCACAGAGAGGTTTTTGAAAAATTAGCGACTTTTGAAGAAAATAGCTTTATGAGGTGTCATTGACATAACATAGGATTTGAGAAATTTTGACTTCAGTACTTTGCTACACTCATGAAAGTGTCTCCATAGTGAGAGGAACACATCCTTTACCTCCGGAAATGTGTGGAACTGCTTCTGGCCTTTCTGTTCTGTTGCATTAATTTAATCTTTATGCCAGCACTGTTCCTTTAATTGCTGTAGCTTCATAATAATATTCTGAACCATTGAGAAATGTGTGTTGGTTTTAGCAAACTTGGAAATGCTTTTGTATTGCTCAACTTCCACCTCAGAAGTCCCTAAAATGAAATTTTTGAGTTTAGCCATTAGGCTTACAAAAGGGTGAATTCTACATCAGTCTGCTTTATTGGAGCACTCAGCCTTGCCATTGAGATTGTTAAATGCCAGAGAAGATTCTTCAAATTGCTTCTGTTTATAGACATTTCTGGAAAACATAGAAAGCCCTTCTTGGATAGCGTAATAGCTCCAGGCTTAGCATATATGACCTCTTATAAACCTTATCATTCTTTCATGGGACCTCTATTGTAACTGAATATTTCATGAATCTTTGCAAATGATTTTAATTTTAGCATTAAATTCTTGGTTAGTGTAAGATTACCCCTATAATGTTCCAGTTTGGTGATTGTATATTTGAGGATTGTTTAGTAGCATACATTGGTGTTGAGCTATAAGCTTCTGACATTGTTTGATTAGATGGCCCTCATGATGTGAAAGTGGTGTTGATTTATGGGAGTTGGTGCCTGCTGATAATGATAAAGGAAGATATTTTTATGCTGAGTTCTAAAATAGAACTGATGAAAAATGCTAATGAAATCAAGGAGTGTCTGGGTGCCTGGCATTAAAAGAGTCTTTTCCTTTGGGAATCTGAAGTATGATTGAGATTATTTTTAAATACTCAACTGGATATTTTAAAAGTATTTTTGGATTCCAGACATTGGATGTCCTAGTTAACTTCATTGATAACCTGTTAATTTCATTGATATCTCTCACTTATAGAGCATTATATTCTTAATGGTTCTGTGTTCCTCCCCTCCCCCCTCCTCCGCCCCCTAATTATGACTTAATCATCAGGGCAGTGAGAGCTTAAGGGAGGAATTATGTGACTTTGGGCAGTCACATTTCTGGGCTTCATTTTCATAATTTGCAAAGTGATAAGGTGCATCCAGGATTATCATGAAGGTTGTCAACTGAATAATTTCTTAGTTCAGTCATTATGGGCACAAATACTCCCCACTTACTCTGCCTTATTGAGATACAACTGACATACCTATTGTGTACATTTAAGGTGTGTTGATTTGGTTCATGTCATGCATTGCAAAATGATGACCACAATGCTGTTAAGGCCCACTTCTCTCATGTCACATTGTTACTATTTCATTTTTGTGGTAAGAACATTTAAGATGTTTTCTATTAGCAACATTCAAGTATATAATAAATATTTTAGCTATAATCCCCATGCCGTTCATTAGATCCCCACTTTTGTTAACCTTATATCTGAAAGTTTCTACCCTTTGATTATCTCTCTATTTCCCCACCTCCCCAATCCCTGGTAACCACCTCTGTTTCTCTCAATTTGCCTCCTTTAGAGTCTACATATAAGTGATAATCATACAGTGCTGTAGCAACCCCCCACCCCATGCACCTGCTATTTCACTTTTCATAGTTTCAGTTACCCATGATCAACTGCAACTGAAAAACACTAGACACAATAAAATATATTGAGAAGGGGGAAGGGGAGACCACATTTACATAAATTTTATATAATATCTTGTAATTGTTCTATTTTATTATTAGTTATTGTTAGTCTCTTACTGTGCTCAATTAAATTTCTTCATAGGTATGTTTTTATAATATAAAAAATAATACATAAAGGATTGGGTACTAGTTTTGGCTTCATATGTCCATTGCAGGTCTTGGATTGTATCCCCCATAGTTCCAATTTTAGTTTATGTGCTGCATGAGTAAGCACAATAAATGTATCCCCCATGAATGAAGGGGGCTACAGTATTTACAGTGGTAGGATTTCCTTTTTCATGACTGAATAATATTCCACCATATGTAACACACTTATGTTATATATGTGTGTATATATACACACATGCACTTTAAAATGTATGATATTCCATTTTACACACACACATACACACACACCATTTTCTTTATCCATTCTTCCACTGACACACTTAGGCTAGGTTGCTTTCATGTCTTGAGATCCTGATTTCAGTTGCTTTGGTTATATACTCAGAAAACGTTTTTACTAGATCATGTGGTAATTCTACTTCTAATTTTTTTTTAAGAAGCTTCTATATTGTTTTCCATTGTGGTCATACCAATTCACATCCCTACCAACAGTATACAGGTTCCCCTTTCTCCACAACCTCTCCAGTACTTAATCTTTCATTTTTTTGAAGATGACCTTTGTAGCAGGTATGAGGTGAAATGTCACTGTGACTATGATGATTTGTGAAGTCAAGTACCTTTTCATGCACCTATTGACCATTTCTGTCTTTCTTGGAAAATTATTCAGTTCCTCTGCCCCATTTTAAAATTTGGTTCTTAGGGTTTTTTTTTTGTTGAATTCTTTGAGTTCTTTATATACTTTGATTAATCCCTTGCCAGTTACATAACTTGCAAATATTTTCTCCCATTTCACAGGTTGCCCTTTTATTTTGTCTATTATTTCTTTTGCTATGTGGCAGCATTTAGTTTAATGTAGTTCCACTTATTATAGATAATTTTTTTGTTGGTTATGATTATTTGATCGATATCACTCTTTCTGTAAGAAAATGAGCAAATCTTGTAAACCTTTTCAATCATTTTATATTTTTGTTCCTAAAACTCTTTTCAGTTCCCACAAGGTCCTCCTGGTAATCTTCTGGGGTGAGGGATAAAGGTAACTTTTGCAGTCTTCCTCAGTCCTTACTTCCAAATCCGACATACCTGAACAGCAAGGAAACAAGTGAATTCATATTTCTCCAGCTCTATTATATCTCGAAACATTTTCAAGTGTCCAGGCAGTATTTTGTTTAGTCAGCAAAACAAGATGAAATCAGGAAATGACATGATGCACTTATGCAGGTTTATTAGTGAGCTCCCTCCTCTCTTTCATGTTCCTTAACACAAAGACTTGCAGGAATGTAGCCACAAAATGAAGAGAAATTGAGGTAGAGTAAATGGAACGTGTTGGTTATGATACCTATTTTTCTTTTCCTGCCATTCTTTCTTTCTTTGTTCCCATTCTGACTTTCAGGTCTTAGAATGTGAAGTCACCTTACTTGGCCTAGAAATAGCACCTTGCACAGCCACTTCATGCTCTAGAGACTTGAAGCTGAGGCCTCCTCTGTGGGCTGGGAGAAGGCGAAGGCAGACTTTTCTCCTGGATTAGTATTTGTACCGGCTCACACCGTCCAGAGCACTGTTAGAGTCATTATCAGACCCCAGGGAGAGTTATAAATAACATTTCAGCAACAAGCTCCAATTCTTCTCTTTGAAATAACAGTATACTGGAATTACTGAAAGCTTTGAACTTAAATGACTACATATATGAACTCTCAAGTGGTAAGAAACCTCACAGTTAAAACCATTTGGAGTATTATTTTTCTACCATTAGGTGTGGACCCAAAATTCCTTTATAGACCTTCTAGAACAAAAATAGGCTTTCAAAGTTAAGGTTCTGGCTTGGGGAAAAAATATCCATCTCTTACTTTGGAAGGAGCCCATTACTGTATTTTTTTCTTCGTCCCCAGCTCACATGGGATGTGGACATAGATCACAGAGGGTGCTAGCATAAGGACAGAGCTGGGGAAGAGGAGTGTCTATCCTTCCTCACGATGCCCTCCTGCTGTTGGTGCACTGATGATCACTGATGGAGGCTGTGAATTCCACATGAAAGGGTTACATGCTCTGTACCTTTTCCAGAAGCTGGACAATGTACAAGGTATAGCTGGTTAGACTAAAGAGGGAGATGCTCAGCCCTCCTTCATGCCAGGCTAATCACAATAGTAGAAGAACAAAACTCAATTTAGGGATTGTAGCCTTTCCTCATCCATTGTCACCATGCTGTTGGATTAAAAAAGGAGTGTGATGAAGAGTGGTAAATTGCAGGCAGTCAGAAATGTAACTGGCTTAGTGGGAACCTCCGTTAATTAAGATGGAATCCCTGTAGATTTTCTTTCTGTAGATTCCGTCTTGTATTAACTCTGTCTTTAACAAATATTGTTGTTGACTTCTTTGGGAGAGGTTGATGTCAAGTTACAGGCTCCCAGTGCCGTCTAGTGGACTTCCTGTCTGCTATCCATCTTCAGGGTTGATGCGCATTTCTTCATTTTCAGCTCCCAAATATTTACTGGAAAAAATAGTCCTTTGAAATCAAGAGTATGATCGCAATAATGACAGAACTAGGCAGTTTAGAGTATACTGCGAAACATAAAAAAATCATAGTTGAAATCTTCATCTTAGAACCAATTGGAACCTCTATTCATACAAGCTATGTTATGGACAGCGGTCTTGTTTTCTCCTGAGGTGCTAGGGTGACCTCTGGTGGTTAAACAAAAAATGCACACAGTTATTTTTGTTAAATTGTCAATTGTCCTTTAAGACCATGTTTGCATCTCAGCAGACTGGTTTCTTCTATCCTAAGTATCTTACTGTAATTTTTGTTTTCAATAGAGCTCTAATACTTAGAAACCAAATATGAGAACACACAGCAATGCTGATGTGAGAATCTTCTCTTCTAAAGCTCAATTTAGCTTTCTTAGCACATCTTAAGTAAAAAGCTAGATTCCTGTCTTCTTGGAAGGGGCAATCATGTAGAGGCAGGGAATGAATGTAGGAGAACCTTCATCTGGAGGATCTTTTGTAATAGCACATTCTAACTCATTCTTTGTGTTTGTTTGTTTGAGGACTATATAGAAAATCCTTTTTGTTTCAGCCCTTGCTTATAGAAACAATTAATGCTATTAGATCATTTTTCTTCCTGAATAGTAGACTATAGGGAAATGACTACAATTTTGATTTAAGTTCTTATAGGCCCTCAGTCACCTTTAGGAACATTGGGCCTCTTTACTCTTCTAGGGATATCTGACATTGAATGGAACACCTCATCAAAGTTGCCTCTTGTTTCAGTCTTAAAATCTTTTTCTCCTGATATCTCTTTTATCTTAAAAATCAAGTGTTATGAAAAACCTGGTTAATTGAAGATCATATCTAATGGAGAATTTTATCTCAAGATTTCAGAGAATGAATTTGAACATATAGCACTTTTCAGAGCTCACTTCCAACTGTGGTCCTATAATTAGAGCTTCTTAACCAGAAACCCACAGACATTTTGAGGATCCATGGAGAGGTTTCAGGGACCCAAAGAACCTCTGGATTGTAGACAGAGTTGAGTGTGTTCCCTCTTGTAACAGTTGGCAGATGTGAATGGAGTCATCGAAGAAGAATTCACCATGGCCCGCCTGTATATCAGTAAGATGAAGTCGGAGGTCAAGTCCCTGGTGAACCGCAGCAAGCAGCTGGAGAGCGCCCAGATGGACTCCAACAGGAAGATGAACGCCAGTGAGCGGGAGCTGGCCGCCTGCCAACTGCTCATCTCCCAGGTAGGTCGCCCTATCCTCGTTATTTCACACTATGTTCTCTTGAAACCAGCTTCTTCCTGCTCTTACTGGGCCGATGGCGCATTATTGTGAGACTTGATGGGCTTTGCTTTGCATTGACTTGTCTGTGGTCCCCAAAGTAGTGACAGCCCAGGCTTAATCTTACGACTCAGACTCAAATTTGTTGTGGGAGTGACCTGAATTACTATCTTCAGTTCCTTTGTACTTCAAAGCATTTTTCAATTAAGACCAGTTATATTGGCCTCCCCCGTGGCACAGCAGGTTGAATGCCATGTGGTACAGCTGTCTGCAGCCTCTGCAGCGCAGGTTCGATTCCCGGCCGGCCAGGGAGAAACCCACATGGAGTGGCAGACCTCTCCTGTCTCATCTGCTGCTCCCCTCAGCAGTGTCTTTGGTCTGTCTGCCTGTTCTGCTCCCCACTCTGTCTCTGGTGAATTCTCTCACCCTCCCGTGCCTCCCGTACCAGTTATATTTGAAGAATATGTATTTTGGCAATTACATTTTGGATTATCTGTTCTCCTGGAACATAAATTATTCCCTTTTTTAAAAAGATTTATTTTTTTATACATACAAGAACTGGGGTACAGGCCAATGTGCAGGAGGTTGAGAGGATTCACCAGAGACAGAGCGGGGAACAGAACAGGCAGACTGACTGAAATATACTGCCGAGGGGAGCAGCGGGTGAGACAGGTCTGCCATGCCTATTCCTTTTTTAATGGATGTAACATTGGTTTCCAACCCTATATATGATTTAGAGAAATAGGTTCACACCTGCTCAGATGTGTGTTGCCACACCACACTCGCCACCAAGTACCTCTAGGTCTTTACCACAGATCACTGGACCACCTCTCCCCTGCTTTTCCACCCCTGCTGTCCCTCCCCTTAATCATTTTTAAAGGATGCATTGATAAAATTCTACCTAGCTACCTATGCATAGGTAGGTAGATAGATGGAGATATTTGATGAACAGACAAGATGAAGTGAAATCAAAAACACCTATCAGCTAAGGCATATTCCTTCATCTTTTAATCTCTGCCATAGGTCCAATTTAATGCTGGGAAGCAGAAGCTACTACTGCAGTACTATTACTAATAGTAGTAGCAGGTAACATTTTTTGGGGTGTTTACCATGTGCCAAATGCTGGGCTAAACACATTATCTCAACAATTGATCTTAGAAAACAATCCAGGCAAAGCAGACTTTGTTATTGTTCCTGTTTTTTGGATAAGGAAACTTGAGAATTAGAAATAATAAGTATGTTTTCCAAATGCATACAGCCAGTGAAGAGCTGGAATTCAGACTAAAGTTTGTTAACTCTCATTGTTGAAGGGACTTACAGGCCCTAGGGCACAATTCATTGTGAACACGGCTGCTCTTTTCCCCTCTGGAATGGCATTTCCATTTTAGTAAGATGATTACAGAAAACAGCCATCTAGTTTCTGGTTTGCCACTGATATCTGAACTTGGTGTTTGGAATTTCGGGTTTCTATAAGTGGCCCAAGTTATGCTGCTCACTGCCTTATATCAAGGATTAAAACAGCTGAAGTCCTTTGGGGGAAACAGATTCTTCCATGGAGTAATGTGTCAAATAACTCTGAATGGCAAATACATGCTTTGTACAGGTCTGCTTTCCCATAGTATATGTCAGTCATAGAAATGTCTCTAATCTCCTTGTCTCTGACCATTTTGATCTCAGAGGTGCAATTTTAAAGCAACAAAGTGCCATTTTATAATTAACATAACTACAGAAATTTATTAAGAAGATTATTCACTGTTGGTGTGTGATAATGAAATTGATTCATGTTGCTGGAAAAAATACAATTTGATCAGTTTGGCTGATCAGTTCGGCTGGAAAATACCTTGGACATCAAAAACCATAATAATTTACAAATACTGTGGTCTAGTAATTTCACTGATAGTAGTACCTTTTTTATTGTCAATAAAATTGAAACATTTTCAATTCAAATAGTATTTCCTGATTAAAAATATTTAAAGCTTAGATGCAAAATATCGAGAGTATTACTTTATAATGAAATAAAGTATCCAAATAAAGTATTTGATAGACTAATAATAGTTATGTGGAAGAATATTACAAGCTCTTACCAAAGAAGTCATAAAATCTCTTCATTTAGTAAGTATAGTTATATAAAGTCAAAAGAAAATGCTGAGTTATATTTATGCTATGCTTTGCAACTATGTAAAATATGCATTCATAAAGGGGATATTAGGGGGATAGTTAATAAGTTAGAGTGGTTTTCAGATGAAGAGTACACTAGTTTTTCTGGAATTGCTTTACTAGTTGACATTTTATAATTTATAAAAATTACAAAAGGAGAGAAAGTTGAGAAGAAATATAAATATTAGGCTACAGTGTACCTCAGATATGCTTTCCAAATCACCTGTTGTGCTGACAGCGTGTTCCTTGGGCAGTCCTGCCTCTTACGCGTGGAGGCCAGAGTAGAGCCCCTGCAGCCCGCAGCCCTCTCACTGCCTTCTTTTTCGACCTGGACATACCAGCCTCCATGCCCAAGTTCCTTCTGCACTCTCTGTGAACCGATGGAACTGTGCCACCGTGTCAGCTGTAATCAGCAGTGTGAATGGATCGTGGCAGCATTTAGTACCAGGCCTGGCAGTGACTTGGGGTCATTATAGATTCTCAATACTCAGAGTGTGTTCTGGAAGGAGACATGGGTTCCAGGTGGGCACACTTCCTCGGCCTATGAACCCTTTGCACAGTGAAGTGCAGCCTAAGTGGGGTGTTCTAAAGTCTGGGGCTCCAGATGGGGACCCTACTTGCCTAGGTCTTAGAGTGACATAGACTTTGGATGTGTAAGAGCAGAGTCAAGAATATTGGGGTGTTTTGGGTTAAAGAATGCCCTATTTGTGCTATCTCCATTAGCAACAAGTACAGTTTTCCATTAGGGCTATTTTGTACGTTGCTACAATTTGTGCAAAGCCCAAGATTTAATCATTATATTCTGGGATCCAAAGGAGCAGAAGCCTTGGCTCTTTGTCTTCTGGCATAATCTAAGGAATATTTAGAAATAAATATCTATCTTCTTTGTTTGCACTTATCCTACCAAAACCAAGGCTTATAAAATGACTGTCAACTATGTCCCACTTCCAGAGGTTATTTTAGTAGATCAAGAACTCAGACTCCAGGAATATCCTTCCTGAATGTGAGTGTTTTGCCTATTTCCAGCTGCCTGGAAGTGACTACTGTCCCTGTTCAGCCAATGATTTCCCATGTATTCCCTTATTCTACAATATTAGTTACACATCTACTCTATATCCTCATGGAGCGAACAAGTAAAAAAAAAATAGAAAATCATGTAGAATTAATTTAGCTGCTGTAAGAAATTGAGGCTTGCATAATAAGGATCTATTCAGGACCATATCTGGGAGGGTGGTGGGGAGGAGAATGTAAAATGCAAACTCCCCGTGATGAGAATTGGTGTGTGTGAAAGACAGAGGGAAAAGATATGGTATTTGAGTTACAAAGATGGACTCTAAGGTGCAACTTCAAAGATTGAGGTCTCCAGCCCTAGGTGTTTTTCCAATCCCTTCTCTACAGCCCACGCTTCTCTGTGAGAAAGAAAGCCTGCTTGGTCTTAGGTATCTCACTTAAGTCAGTGGCAGGGAGGTATGTGGCCATGGGCAGTGTCTGTGGGGAATGCAGTAGAGAGGCACCTGCAAGAGGCCAGACAACATCTTACTTGGGGCTCCTGAATCCCCAGCAAAGGGCAGAAATAGTCACCATTTGGGTGTTGGTCTCCAAATTCAGAACTCAGGGATGCCTCTGTTTTTCCCCATCAGGTGGTCCCAGGCAAGCCTGGGTGACCACTTACTAGTCACTCACTCCTTTTTATCTCTTTGCTGGCTTAAAGCATGAAGCCAAGATCAAATCGCTGACAGACTACATGCAGAACATGGAACAGAAAAGGAGGCAGCTGGAAGAGTCCCAGGACTCACTCAGTGAAGAGCTGGCCAAGCTCCGTGCCCAAGGTAAATAATTGACTGCTTTATAGGTGTCAAATTCTTGGCCTAAATCTGATGCTCTAGTTGGCTTTATTCGTGATGTTTTAGTTTTGCTCAATTACAGCATTTTGAGAGTCGCTAAAAACAATGGCATAACTTGGGGGAGAGGGGACTGAAAAAGAGAAACATATAGAAAGTCTGCCCGCTCCCTGTATTTGCTTCTCTTCATTTCCCTGCTGCCTGAGCAGAATGCTCTTCCTTCTTTACCTCCTGCCTTAAGTCTCTCACCAAGGCCTGCCAGATGCTCGTTTCTTTCTGCCCATCTCCATTTTCATTGTCACTGTCCTTAATTCTAATTAAGGATGGTGGCCACATCCATCCACCAAGAACCCCACCCCCAGTCTGCTCGAGGTTGGCTGCATCCCAAGGGGCTGTTTTAAAATCAGATTCTGTCTTGTGCCCAACCCATGCCACTGACCTTTTCACAGTGCCCAGTGGCTCTTAACATGAAGTCTGAACTTCTACCAACGGCTTACCTGGCACCGTCCACCCTTTGACTAAAGCCCTTCTGTTTTTCCGGGCAGCCTCCTCACTGCTTTTGTTTTGGAAAGCGCCTGATACCTAGGAAGCACTCAATAAAGATGAATAAATAACAGCAGAAATTCAAGAGAGGTTACTGTAGAAATGCAGAAACCAGAACAGGATTAACTGCATTGTGGTGAAATGGCAACACACATGTTTTGGGTTGTAGTGGAAATTAATTAAAAGTCCTTTGGAAATATTTTGAAAATGCATAATAAACATAGCACTTTGTATACCTTTTGAGTCCCCAAATCTCAGCTATTCATTGCAGAATTATTTACATTAGTGTGGAAAAAAAAGTCCAACAATCACATGAACTGTTATTTTCTAGATTTTTTTTTTTTTTCCATGTCGGAGATGAAGTACATGAGGACTGTGTAGCAGTGCTTAAAATGCAGCCTGAGCTCAAAATTTACATGTGATCTTGATTGCAGTTTAAAAATCTGTGGATACGTGTGTTCTAAGACCTGCAAGTTAACATTTGAAATGAAAATGGTTTTGATAGGGTCGTAGGATTGGAGATAAAATTCTTTTTTTTTTTCTGTGACATACTTATTTGCTCAGTAAATATATTTGTTTTGAATGCCAAGGCAAATTTAAAAGGAGAACATGCCCACCCCTGCGAACTCTGACCCTGTATTATTTTCTTTATGTGATAACAAGTGAATATTAAGAATATAACCCTCCACCCAGAACTTGACATAGTCAAGGACTTTTCTCTTTTGCAAATGATTTTGGCAGATACCTAAGAGCAAAAAGAGAAGCGAGAAGACCTGAAATTTATTAAAAGTGCAACAGACCAGAGGGAAAATGTGATGCTGTGGATGTCACTTCTTAAACTGTTTTGTTCCCTCCACCCCCAATTCAGACTGCCCATTGCCCATGTGCCCAGAGAGCACCTCTGATCTCCGAGAATAGGCTGGCCAGCCCCCTGGAGGGCATAACGGCAACCCTGTGCCGAAACTGGGGCCTTGTTCTATTTAGTCTGGAGAACGTTTCTTCATGTTTCTGTTCTCCTTGTTCTTATCCTTAGAGTTTGTTTTCTTGCTCCTGAGTCTTAGAGAATAAACAGCTTACCCACGGGAGGTAAATTAGCTCTTTCTGGAATTCTAATGGTGGCACGAATCCATATGCCCATGAAATCCACAGGGTGCTTTATAATGGACAAAGCACAGGTGCACATGTTACTTCAAGAGCTGCTCACCAGGGCAAGGTGGGGAGCCAGTCCCCAAGGTGTGGGTTGATACATAGCCAGGTCAGTCTCAAGTGGCCCCCCACATAGGCCCTCTCCCCTGTAATCACTTCTGTCACCCAGGACATGGGTCATCTCCTAGCAGTGGCTTTACAGGGTATCCTGCAGGCACGTGCCTTGATGATATGGTTGTGACTGGTGATAGAAGCTGATGTTTCACTCCATTGCCATTTTTCTTTTTTAATTTTGACCTTTGGGTGTTTGTCCTGCCTGTTAAATGTTAAATTATCATTTACAATTTAAAACAGAAAAAATGCATGAAGTCAGCTTCCAGGACAAGGAGAAGGAACACCTGACACGACTGCAGGATGCTGAGGAAATGAAGGTGTGTACAGCTGCCCCTCCACCAGGCCCAGCATGTGGTTGGCTTGGATTTTCTTGTTCTTGGAAAATCTGTCCTCATCAGAGACGTGTGTGGCAGTATGGGGGGGGGGTACCAGTGCCGTGCATTTAGAGCCATTCCCAGAGTGTGGCTTGGCTGAGAAATGAGATGAAGATGGAGGTACCCAGGACCCCCAGGAGTCGGTGAATAATAGGCTGCATTAGTGCGTTTTTCTTCACTGTTACTGATGAACAGAGAAGGAGCAGCAGCTGCCAGTCACTGCAGGGTCACCACACATTGGGGCTAGCTTCTGAAGAAATGCTCACCCCCTCCTTCAAATGGAAGAAAATATTCCCCCTTTTTTTCTTTTTTTAAAGAAATGCCCCAAATCTGAATTTCCATCTTAGTTATCAAAATCTTTATTCTTGATCACATTTTAAAAACAATAAAGGAACATGTAGAAAAAATGGTTTGGAAATAAGAGTTTTTAGGTGAAGAAAAGGGGATATGAGACAATGTAGGCTCTTGATTAGCTTTAGGCAAACTTCAGGCCCGTCAGTGTAAGCCCCAGTGCAGGCGATGCCCTTGGCGTGACCCTGTTCTGGTCAGTAGCATAACCAGGCCTTGCCTGGGTGGCCCTCCCCTGGTTTCACATTGCTTTGAGGAGGAAGTCTCTTTTGAATCATAAATCTGTGCAATGGGCAGGGCAGGGCTAGTTATATAACATTTACAAGTGAGGAAGTGTGGCTCACACAGGTTAGTGACTTCTCTGAGGTTCCCTGGCTGGTAAGGGGTTTGCATCCTCTGAATGACCTGACTAGAGAAGCCAAGTAGCTCAGGTGAGCTGAGCTGTAGAAGGTTGGGGAAGAATTATTGATGGACTAATTTGCTTCTGAGGCCCACTCAGTTTTATAACATCCTGGAGTTTTGTTGTCCAAAGGTAGGTTCTGGGACTCTCCAGTTTGGGGATCTGACAGCTGAGGGACATGTGGGGTAGGCGACAGAAGTAAGTGATCCAGGGCTTGTCACTGAGTGGGCTGGGAGCCAACGAGTAGATGACACATTTCTCTTGGCCTGGGTTGCAGAAGGCACTGGAGCAGCAGATGGAGAGCCACCGGGAAGCTCACCAGAAGCAGCTGTCCAGACTTCGAGATGAAATTGAGGAGAAGCAGAAAATCATTGATGAGATTCGGGAGTGAGTTGGCATGGGGTTCACAGGACGTGGGGGAGGGCCTGGCTCTTTGGCCAATGTGGAAGAACACGGATTATAACTGAGCATCTTGACAGCTTGCCCGGTGGGCTCTGTGCTCTGCCCTGTGACCAGCAGCAGGATGTGCTGCTTCTGAGAGTTGTTCTCCTTTCTGGAACTGAGCCTTGGAGGGCTCTGATGGAGCAGGTGGCAGGCGGGCCCAGATGCCCTTCCTGGTCCCTGCAGAGCTGGGTCATGTTGGTGACTCAGCTGGACAGACACAGGCCTCAGTAGGTGGGAACACTGCATGAAAGTATGAAAAAAAATCTGAATTGGTCCTGAACTTGATTTCTGATAAATTAATAAATATTCCAGAGAAAACAGTCAGCTCCTACCTCCTTCTCACCTAAACATATACAAGCACAATGCACAACTCTAAGCCACTGGGTCTCCAGGACCCACTGTCATGTGTCTGCACTTGCTGTGAACCTGTGGCATTCGCCAGGATGACATCATTAATTACAGCGTGACTTTGGTGTGCCCCCCACCCCTGGCCATTCCCCTGTCCTGCCCTCTCCACTGAAGAGTCCCTGCCCCATAGTGACCTCTGCCTCATCGGCACCACAGAAGGCTCCCAGCTGGAGGCTTCCTTCAGGTTCCTACCCTGAGGGTTCTTAACATGTTGCCCACTGGGTTCCTTGGCAATCTTTGAATATCTTTGCAGTATAATATTTTTGAAAACACTAAGTAAAAGAGAAAGTTCTCCTGCTTTCTGTAGATGAAGAAATAGATGTCTATAAGGGAAGCAAGATTACACGATTTACTTAGGGTCAACCTGCTAAAGAGGAATCAAACTGGAGTTAGAGTCTAATTCTCCCTTCTGCTGAGCCAATCCTCCTTTCAGTGGGTGTGAGTTGCTCACATAGTACATTTGCATTTTGGTAGGGGAGAATGGTGACACAGGCAGAGGTGTTAATGGTGCGATCTGGGCTCCATGTGCAGTCTGCCGAGGAAGGCTCTTTGCCTCTCTCCTTCTTCCGACCGCTCCCCACCTCCAATGCTATCATTTGTGTTGTGCTTTACCCTTCAAGCGTGTCTCATGTTCATTATTCTGATTAATCACCCTTGAAATGTTCAACTGGAAAGGGAAAAAGAGCAAGGGAAGGAAGGCTAGAAAGAGAGTGGGTCGGTGAGCAAGTTAGCTGGTGGGGAAGTGCCCTTGGCCTGCACCTTTCAGATGGACTCTGGGTTTTCTTTTTGAGAGTGTGTGATGTGTTCCTTCAGCCAGGGAGGCATGGCTGCATAAAAAGCCTTCATTGTAAGTCCTGAGCTCATGTGAACATTGACCAAATGCCCTAGCCAGATGGTGGGGTTTCTGTTTTGCAGCAGATCTGGATGGTTTTGTATTCCCTCTCTCTGCACCTCCCCCTCGAGGACTTCACATGGAACACTCCTGTGTCGCCAGGAATTTGGATTTGGGAGATGTTTTCAGAACATCACACCAGAGAGGAAGGGAAGGTTGAAATGGCCAAATAAGGCTCCCTGAGTGGGTGCATGACATCTGTAGGGCAGACAGCAGAATTCTTCTGACCAGGCTCGCTTTCTCTGTTTTAAAATATCAGCTCCTTTTCCATCTCATTATTTTCCGCCTAAAGCTCTTGTACAAGCCAACTAAAAATACATCCTCAAAGTCAGTGTTTCATGCCTCTTAGATGCTCCCCAGAAATTAGTTTTTACTTGGGCAGGGAGGAAGCTGTGAGGGTGTCCTCTGATCCTTCAAAATCCTCCAGAATTGCTGCCTTTATTGCACAGAACTAATGGGGTTGGAACAGAACCATGTCTTTAGCAGGATGACTCGGGATTTCAGACTGATGTGGAATGTATTGCTTTTCCCTCTCAATTTCAGTTTGAATCAGAAACTGCAACTGGAACAGGAGAAGCTCAGTTCTGATTATAACAAGCTGAAAATAGAGGACCAAGAGAGAGAAATGAAACTGGAAAAGCTCTTGTGAGTGCACTTTAAATATTTCCTCTGTTTTCTTTCATCTCTTGAAGTCATAAAAAGTCTACTTTGGTGATTCAGACATTAAAATAGTCTGGTTCGATAAGGCCAATTAAAAACTGACAACAGCTATTTATGTGAGTTGCTTTGTCATATATGCAGATGCAAATGGTACCTGCAGAGATCTGTGATGCCCCTGCGGTGTTCCTGAGTCCTTTTTGTTTTTTAGGTTGCTCAATGATAAAAGGGAACAAGCCCGGGAGGACCTCAAAGGGCTGGAGGAGACAGTGGTATGTCAACATGTTTTCCAACTGATGTTAGTCTTGAAGACCAGATTAGTTTGATTTGTCACACATTTGCTTATTCTAATTTTTTTTCTGTGTATATTTTTCTTATATACCATTTTAGACCGAAAACATCCTGTGAGAAAGTGAGGCTTGTAGGATTATCCCCCAGCTTTTGACAGAGGGTTAACCATCAGTCCATCTGATGAATCCACCCATCCATCCATCTTTAATGTTGTAACTCTTGAGCCCCCGAGTGAGAACTGAACTGAACTGCAAGTCAATGCCTGCAATATTTTAGCCTCTGTACTTTGTGAATTACTTCCATTCAGCAGATATTTATTGAGCCCCCACTTAGGACCGGCAATTTTCTAGATGCTTGGGTGGCATCAATAAAGAGCAGAAATAAAATCCTGGCCCTTGTGAAGCTTACTTTGAGCTGAGGGAGAGACAGTGGAAAATATAATGGGGTAAACATAAATTCCATTAGATGGTTACAGAAAGTGCAGAGGCTGGTGGTTTGGGGAGACTCCCCGGGGAGGTGACAGTTGAGTAGAGGCTTGACACAGAAGACAGAGGGAGGCACGGGGGTGTCTGGAGGAAGAGCCTTTCAGTTAAAGGCAACAGCTTGTGCCACAGCCCTGAGGTGAGTCCATGCCTGGCATGTTGGGGAGCAGAAAGGTCAGTGTGGCTATGAAGGGGTCAGGAGGCAGACACAGAGAGGTTGAGGTGAGTGGGGTACAGGTCAAGTAGGGCCTTGAGATCCTCAGGGTTTGGGACAGAAATGACAGACCTCCTTACCTCTGGATAAGCTCATCATTTGAAACCCTGGGTGGTTTCTTACTGCATCCTACTCCTGACATCTCTGGTGTCTCCCATTTCAGTGGTCCTGCAGGATGGCAGCCTGGCTCCCTCAGGGCCCCTGAGAATCCTTAGTGGTTCTCACACAGAGAGTCAGACCCTAGTTAGCCTCACAATTTGGCGAAAACATTTTAGTCATTTCATATGATACTATAACAGGGAGAACCTGTTATTTATATGCAGCCTACATTTTGATTCCATTCCTGTGCCGGGTGTGTGTATATGTGAGACGGAGCCAGGAACCAAGAATCTAGCAGCCATAGGTGTAGACAAATGTTTGTGCCAAACCGGACTGGGGTCTCGGTCTGACTCCTGGGCCAGTCTGAGCTGCTCTTGAGAGCCAGGGAGAGGCGGGCTGCGCAAGGACCTCTAGGACAGGAGAAAGATGACTGCTTTCAGAGAAGTTGGTCTTTCAAGTCTGGAGAAGACTGTGCCCAGGGACATGCAGGGGAAGCAGAAATGAAGCTATGAAACGGCTGTGTTACCACAGAAGTGATACCCATAATTACAGATAATTATAAAAATTCAAAAAATATTGAATATGAAAATGTTATTATATGCCCATCAGTCAGAGAGAAATGGTATTTTAGTGTCTTTTCTTCCTTTATACTCACGAAGTCTCCCACACTGCCTCACCCCCCATCTCTGCTCCTGCACGCCCTCACCTGCACCTTCACTCTTACCTCCTCCTCTCAGTCTATTTCACATGCACCCACACATGTGCAGTCACTCATGCTCCCTCAGACACATCACACTTCACGCCCTCTCACACCTGCACTCACATCCGCCCCCTCCCCCTGCACAGGTGCTCACAGGCACCTGCTCTCACACCCACAGGCCCTCACTTTCAAGTTCTCCCCCGTGATCATCCACACACACTTACTTAATACACGCTTACTTAATACACCCCCTAACGCACTCCCACTCATACTTATTTTGATCACATGCTTTCTTACCTGCACACTCACTTGTGCACACACAATCAGTCCCACCTTCTTGCTCAACCTCAGCTCATACCCACAGTGCACTCATGTACTGTTGCACCAGCACAGTCACACAGTGACAGTGCATTTACGGACACTTACACTTGGCTCTCACACTTGCTAACAGTCACTCTTGCATTCATTCACTCACATATTTATGCAAAACCCACACTTTCATACTTGCTTTCTCTTTCACACTCACCCATGAGCATATTCTTCTTTTTGATGTTTAAATACATTTTTAACAACACGTTTTCCTTACTGGCCTCCTTAAATCTATCTACTCATTCCCTCTCACTCCCTCCCACCTGTTCACCCACATCCCACACTCACACCCTACACTCCACACTCCTCCATGCTCACTTAACAAGCCTACTTTGCCTCGTGCACACACTCACCCATCACCCCCTCCCTCACACATGGATAAAGCCACTGATATGGTGGCTTTCTCTCTCTCTCTCTCTCTCTCTCTCTCTCTCTCTCTCTCCCCCCCCTCCCCCCGCTCCCTCCAGCACCCCTGCACATCATGTACACATATACTTTTTAGACCCCAAATTGGAGTCACACAGAATGTGCCATTTAAATGGAGATGTTTTCACTTAACCTTCCATGAGAATCCTCCTCAAGCTGTCAGTGTTCCTCAGAAACAGGCTTGCTGTCCTTGGCAGGCTGCTCTTGAGCCCTCTTTAGCTCAAGGCCTGTTCTGACTCCTTGAGTGGGTGGGGCTGGAGCCTGCTGTCCGGGGCTCAGAGCCCGGGAGCCTCCTCCAGGGACATCAGTGGGAAGCGTGGAGTGGAGGGCAGCCCTGCAGCCCCATCTTGCTTCCACAGGACACTGTTGACTTGGGCTGGAACCCTCTGCCTGCCGTGGATGGGCAGCGGCCTTTCACACCTCACTGGTCCTACCCTCACTGTCTGCTGTGGCAGGAGCTGAGCCCTGAGCTTTTACACAGCACAGTGGCCTGCGGTGGGAAAAACTTGAGGGATGCAAATGGGGAGTGGTAATGAATATGATGGAGGAATAGTCATTGCTGCAGGAAGCCAAGTGACGATTAACTCTAAATTCAGTGTGCACAGTGTGGCAAACTACCTTAAAGGTAGATTCCCCTCCCTAACTGTTGAGTTCACCTAAAAACAAACAAAATGAGATGAAGTCACAAACTCATTTGTACTTAAATCCCATGGAAATGCTTGACCCTTTGGCAGGACACACATGTCTTCTCATTTCCCTTTGGTGCGGCATTTTTCATGGAAGATATTTAGTGTGACTACAGTTCAGACAGTAATAAAATCCCTGAACTAGGAGGAGGAGTGTGTGGAGCTGGGGTGCAGGAGGCTAGATTCTCTCAGGCTAGGGTGCAGGGCAGGTGTCTGCACAAATGTGAACCTTGATCTCTACCCCATTACCTGCCCTGGGAGATGGCTAAGCCTGGACAGGTACGATGTGCATGGTATTCATAACAACAGACTATTTGGCTTCCTGCAAAAAGCAATTTACCTCATCTGAGGAAGCAATTGACTTTGGGTGCTTGGTGCTTCAACACTGAATTGCAGAATTGAGCCCAGTAATAAGACCTTAAATTAACATAGGACCTTTATTCTGAGAAACTTAGTGTTTCCAGAGTTTTATGGTCCATTTCTTTTTTCTGTAAGCATATGTGAGTGCATCCCTTGACATTCTGTATTAGAGTAGGTCAACTAGGACAAATTGAAAAGTATGAAAGTGAGTTAATCTCTCTCTTCCTCCCTCATGGAAAAGATTTTTTGCATAGAGCTAATCACACCCCCTCTTGTAAATACATGGTGACTTGAATGGAAGGGAATGATTAGATATTCTGCTCTTATTAACAAAGGTCACCAGCTTTGGTTATGATTCTTGTCAAAGCATAAGACTAATTCCTTAAGGTCCTTTAAGAGAAAATAATCCAAAATGAAGGAAAAAATTCTCCCGGGAAGTTAACTGCACTGTAATTTATAACAATAGAAGGAATCAGTAAAAGCCTAATGAATAATGACTGTCAAATGTGATGCCTCGATAGTAACTTAACACTAGCTAGTGTTTATTGAGCACTTACTTTATACCAGGAACTGTTGTAAGCATTTTATAATTACTAGCTCAATCCTGACAACCAAAACTACGAGGCAGTGACTATTTTTATCCTGTCACAAATAAGAAAACTGAGGCACAGAAAGTTAAAATGACTTGCCTGGAGTCACCCAGAGGAAAAGTTCACGAGCTGCCTCATCCTTCCAGTCAGTGATGAAAAGCAAATGAGCCTCTGGACCAGAGCCAGGAGACAGTGTAGCAACATGAGAAAAGTCAGTCAGTGAGGGTGGGGGAAATCGCGGCTAGCTTTTCATTTAAGCTTGTTGGTGTCATAGATGATATGTATGTGACAAATTAGAGAAAAAAAATGTTTTGGTACAACATGGAAATTTTTGTGAGAAAAACTTGAATTTTTGTGGTTAAGGAAAAATAAAAAAGAATGCACTTAGAATACAGAAAATTTGCAGGCTTTGTTTTGGCTTGTAGTTTGTTGTTGGGATCCCAGTCTGCACCTAAGTGTGCTCTTCATGAGGCAACAGATGGAGTGGGTAGAGGTGTGTTCTGGGCAAGTCAGAGGAAGCGGGGGACATTGTTGCTTTGGCTGTGGAGACCTCTGGGGCTGATGTGTCATCAATTCAACTTGTCCTTGCACTTAAGTGGCATTTTAACAATCTTCTCTTCCAGTCTCGAGAACTGCAGACTCTGCACAACCTCCGTAAACTCTTTGTCCAGGATCTGACTGCCCGGGTCAAAAAGGTGAGTTCTATCTATGTGAATGGGACTGAGGAGAAAAGAAAGATGGCCAGGAAGAATCATTTTCCATAGAAATATTACTTAAATTGGAACTGGTTATGCTTAAAAATTAAAGACTTTATGCCAGAGAATGTTATTAAAAGAATGTGCTGGAGGCAAAAAAAAACCAAAATACTTGGGAACATATTTCCATCTGATTTTCTTCCTTTAGTAAAAGGAAGTTATAATCCTTTCCCTTCATTTCAAACAAATACATACTTGTCTGGCTGCAGTGTGAAAGGCAGGGGAAATCCAGAGGGATTTGGGGCTATCATCAGATAGCCCCAAAGCATGGCGAGCAATTCCAGAAATAGACAAGTTAGAGGCAGTAACCTCCTACTTGCCTGTTAGGAGGTGACTGGTCAGAGTTTATGAAGCACATTAACATCCCGCATCTTGTTTGCTCTTCTCAGCAGCCACGTAAGTGGATTTCTTAGTGTTCTGTTTTGTACATGTGGAGCTAGACTCACTGGTTAAATAACTTGCCCAAGATTGTACAGCTGGGAAGAGCCTAAGATAGGTGTGACTTTTGAGTGTGAGCTTCTTTGGTCCTCTTGCCAAGCACAGTGATCTTGGGGAGTCACCATAGGGTGAAACCAGCGTGAGAGATAGAGGCAGCAACAGAGTTGCTTTTTATAAATGTTTAAAAGTAATTAAAGAGGAGCAAAGCCCACATGCTGAGGTATAATTGGATGGAAGGAAGGCATATTCAAGAATACTACATGCATGTGTGCCTCCGCATACATGTGTGTACTTGAAGTTGTCAAGGGAAAAAGGTGAACAATTTAAAGAAGACAGGGTGGAGTGAATCAGATCTTAGAGGAACAGAATTAATAGCTTAGATCAATATATTAGACTTGGTCAGGAAATGGGTCAGTTTTTTTCCAGAGAGGAGGGATAAAAGCGAGATGGAGTTACTTGCAGGGAAATATATAACAGTGTGTAGAAGAAGCATCCAGTCACTTTGAGCTTCACAGTTAATATGGAGAGATGGGTCCTCAGTGGAAAAGGACAGAACAGAATAGGGAAGCCTACAGACATGAGGCAGCTGAGGGGGGATCTAGGGATGAATGAAAGACTGCTGAGCTATGGCATGAGTGTCAGCTGAGGGTCAGTGCATGGCTTTGCTGTGGATCCTGACAGCATGGTTCTAGTGAGCATGGAAGCCTGGAAACAAAAATAAAGAAGGTGGAGAATGATGGGAGATTTCAAACCTGCATAGTGTCAGTTGGGCAGATCGGTAGTGACCATAGTTGTCAAAATAGAAATGACAATAGGACCTGGGCCAGGTAGGTGATGGAGAGGAGACCAGTGAGGTCTGACAAGTGCAAAGGCTCAGTAGGAAGGAGGAGGTAGTCCCAGGAGGGTGAAGAACTTGAAACCAGACTTCTGTGATTTCACGATGCAGGTCTTAGAAGAAACTACTTTTAGACCAGTGGTTCTCCAGGTGTGCTCATCTGGCCAGCAGCATTAGGGCCAGCTGGGGATTTGCTAGATGTACAGATGCTCAGACTCACCGCAGATCCACTGAATTCAGGACTAGGTGTTGGACCCAGCAATCTGTTAACAGACCCACCTCTGGGTAACGTTTGAGCACCCCTGGTTTTAGAGACACTGGTTATGTCTCTTATGGGTTGTATCCTGTAGCTTCTGCTCCCTCTCAGAAAAAGAAGGGTGATCCCTTCTACAGTCAGATGAAGCAAGAGAGCATTGCCATGTTTGGACTCCAGGATGTGTTTGCACATGTATTTCCTATCTTATCTGTGCCACTCAGCTTGGCAGTGCTGGAAAACTGGCAGTATTGTGCCAGTTTTGGGATCTGATAACCTTCAAGAGTTTATTTAGCATAGTGCCCGGATGCTGTGACCAGTTTGAGATGAATTCACTAGGGGATTTCAGGGAATTGGAAGCTCAAGGGACAAACAGAGGCCACCAATTCTTTCCTGTGCGTTCATAGATTCTTGTGTGACTTATATCTCAGGCGTAATATTGCAGCCAAATTTAGGGTTGCGTTCTCACACTGATAACTTCTTAATGAGTTTTGGAACCCTTCCTTTTGAAAAGTCTCTTTATCTACCTGCAAGAGGGTATTGATCATAAAAAGAAATTATCTATCTTTCAAAAAAATATTTGAAGTTTTTTTTGTGCTAGCCCTCTAAAAAGTCATACTTCTAATCAACAAACAGAATTAGTTAATTGGGAAGGTTATTCTGTCTTAACTTTTAGAGGTCCTGCTCATTTTTGTTTGCATAATAACCTATGCTGGGATTGGGATTTTAAAAAAACATTACTTAGCACGTACCATCCACATTATGTTGGGCTGAGGGTGGGCAGTGTGACCACCTGGCCCCTAACCTGTTGGTGTTGATGCAGAGTGTGGAGCTGGACAGTGATGATGGAGGAGGCAGTGCTGCCCAGAAGCAGAAAATTTCCTTCCTGGAGAATAATCTGGAGCAGCTTACTAAGGTTCACAAACAGGTAGGAGAGCCAGCCTTGCCAGTTTCCTTCTGCTTTTCTTTCTCTCCTAAAAGAAGTCCCAACAGATTTAATCACAATGTGGGGTAAAGTATTCAAAGGTTAATGGACAACACATCATCAGAGAATATTAGTGCTGGAGAGTCCTGGAGATCCTTTATTCTTCAGTGACTTTCCTTTTATATAAAATACAGCAGGTCCTCAGTAGGGTCTTGGAAATTGCAACTCTAAGCAGAAGGACATATAACAAAACATGTTTTACCATAGACTAATTGATGAGTTAAGTTCCTATGGCATATTTCTGCTCTCCCAAAAGTATCACCAATCTTCTAAATAAAGACCCAGAACACTAATAATGTTAAGCAATCATTTTTGTATTAATTGATTCATTCATTTTGCTTATTCCAATTTAGAATTGCAGGTGGCAGAGCCTATCCTGATAACCAAGGGTGCAAAGCAGGAACTAACCATGGGCAGGGTGCCCTTTTATTGCAGAGTGCAGGTGTGCATATGTGTGCGAGTGCACACACCCCCACACACGCTTCTCACCACTCACTGACTCAGACTGAAACAACTTAGACATCATAATCAACTTAATCTGCACACTTTTAGGATGTAGGAAGAGACCCTAGTACCCAGAGAAACTCATAGGCATGAGGAGAATGTACTCACTTCAGAGACGAGGGTCATAACCGGGAATCATTTTTTTTCCTCATGAATATTATCATGAATAGGTGTAGAATGAAATGATCTTATTTGAGCACCTGCTGTGCTTTTTTGTTGTTGTTGAAGCTATACATAAGGGCTTAAGTTTGAGCTCTCTTGGGCTAAGAGATCGGGGTGTTCAGAGCCCTGCCTTTTCACTCTGTCTCCAGTTCCACTGTCTCCTCCACGGGCCTCGGAACCTCCCGGGACACCTCTGATGCCCCTCAGTGGCACCAGAGCTGCACAGAATGCCAAGTGGACACCACTGACCTGGCTTAGGCCCCTTATTTTAACAGACTGGAAAAAAAGACTGGGAGAGGAATAACATGCTTCATCCCATACTTGGGAGAACTAGAGCTGGAACAGCCCCCACCATTTCTTTTCTGTCACCCTGTTTCCTGGGCATCCAGGAAACATGCTACCAGTCTATCTCCAGGAATTTGTCTAGAGTAACAGAGATGGATAACTATGTCCAAACCTACTGGTGGTTTCGGCAGGTCTGCCTGTCTCTCATTTCTGATTAAGTTCCAGACTGGTCGTGACTCTTCCTTAAATCCTAAAGAAATCTTGGGATGTGGTAAAAATGATCCAACTCTTGGGTCACATGACAGAGGGAATGCCAATTCTCTTTCCCACTCTGCCCTTTAAGTTCATCCTAATAGCTCAAAGTTTCCTCACTGTAAAGTTGGAGGAATGAACTTAGCTTTGTGTTGTGGGGATCGAGGGATCATTCACTTCCCTTGACTTGTCGAGTTCTCTTCAATATCACCACCCAGAGGGAGGATGGCAGATTTGCCATGGCTGAAGTCATTCAAGCAAAAGCTAATGAGACACATAAAAACAGAAGCTGCCAAGGAACTTGAAATAGTGCTGTGGAAATCATTAATTATTCATGAATTCTATGAATATTCATTAAAAGACTACTCTCTGTCAGGGATCAGAGAGAGTGATGGGGATGCAGAGGTAAAGAATGCAGTATGGCCCCAGGGATGGTTCAATTTTGTGTAGTACTTGCTGATTTTCACAACTTTTCTTGAACCTTTTATGTCCCCCCCATGGTCCTAGTATGCAGTGTCCTTTTTATTTTCTTTTGAGAAACCTGAGACTTGTAGTGACTTACACCAAGTTAGCTGAGCAGGAAATAATAGAGTTAGCACTTGGCCCCAGCATAACCTAGAATGCGTCTGGTGTGTTGTATTTGACATGTAAATGACATATAACACTGTTTTCATTTCAGGTGTACAACACAATGATGCAGCATTTGTAGATATTGCAAAATGATTACCCTAACAAGTGTAGTTAATGTCCATCACCACACATAGTCACAAATTTTTTTGTGATGAGAACTTTTAAGATTTAATCTCTTAGCAACTTTCAAATATGCAGTAGAATACTGTACATTACATACCAAGGACCTTTTCATTTTATAACTGGAAATTTGTAGCTTTTGATCCTTCTACCCATTTCACCCAAACCCCAACCCCCTGCCTCTGGCAACCACCCATCTGTTCTCAGTATCTATGTATTTGGTTTTGTTTGTTTTGTAGATTCCACATATATGCGAGATCATATAAATATCTTTAACTTACTTCACTTAGCATAGCTGGTTTCTTCTTCATTGAGGGCCTTAGGTAATGAAAGAATAAGCTGTACATTTTTGCCCCTGGAAAAGCTGCGCAATGCAGTCCAAGTCACATGCTGGTGTAGACATGTATGTCCTATGTGTCAGGTGGCTATCAGAGAGCTCCGGAACATGCCTGCCTTTTACTGAATGCTTTGAACTTGCCTTAAATTTCTTAGCATTCACATGCTCATGCCATGTGTCATGTTTCTCACGGTATTTCCATCACTCCAAAAGGAAATAAATTCTACCCTGAGAGATCCCTCTAGCCGTGAAGGGTTTTACATTTGTTCTGTACCCCTTCTTCCTTGAAGCCTTTGCGTCACATCTTTTCGGGTGTGGAGTTGGACTTGGGTATCGGTTTTTATATTCCTTTGCTGATTCCAGAGTTTCTGGACATAGGGATGTTCCAAGACAGCCTAACAGGGGGCGGTGGCTGTTGTGCTGCTTCCAGCTGCTCTCCTGTCACTTTCTTTATCTCCTGCAGTGGGTCTGCTTCTGCTGCTGGCCCACGGCCTCCCCAATAACTCACCTCATTCCCCCCCCCCCCCACCGCAGCTGGTCCGGGACAACGCAGACCTGCGCTGTGAGCTGCCCAAGTTAGAGAAGCGGCTGCGCGCCACGGCGGAGCGGGTCAAGGCCCTGGAAAGCGCGCTGAAGGAGGCCAAGGAGAACGCCATGCGGGACCGCAAGCGCTACCAGCAGGAGGTGGATCGCATCAAGGAGGCTGTGAGAGCCAAGAACATGGCCAGGAGGGCCCACTCGGCCCAGATCGGTATGTGTGCTTCTCACCTGGGCCCTTGCTTTGAGGCAAGGACTCCGGTGGTCAGCAGCACTGGTGCCCCGAGGCGCATGGGTGGTCCACTCTGCGACATCAGGAAGGCTGCATCAGGCCCGCAGGACCTGGGCTGGCCAGTGCCATGCCGGTACCCTGCACCCATATAGGGAGAGCGGGAATGTCAGGCACCCACTTCCTTACTCTGAGCCATCCCAGCATCCATGGTGGTTTCAAAGCTGCTGAGAAGAGCAGAGAAGCCAGATTAGGCTATAGAAAGGTGTTTGTACACAGAGGTACACTCAGAAACACCAGAACATACATGTGTTTCTCAGAAGGCTTGAGGGCCCTTCCTGGTCTGTACCAGGAAGAACCTTGAAGGAACCTCAGGGAAAGCTGCTTGCAAGAGCAGGTTTTGAAATACCCTGGAAAGAACCAGGCGTGGCATTAGAGATCAGGGTGCGGCTCCAAGCTGGGGAGGGGGTTTGGGCACCCAGCCCCTTGAGACCTGGGTTTGGATGCATTGCTGATGCTGGGCATGAGAATGTGGTTGCTGACTCAGAGCTCCCAGGATAGAGTCACAAGAATATAGGGGATTTAGGGATGTTCTCTCTCTTTTTTAAAAATTGAAACATCTCCAATATTATGTAATATTTTTTTCATCAGATATTGCTGTGCAAATGTTTTGTAGCCAGCAACTTCATTTTTCTCATTTTAAGATGATGCCTTAGATTAGTGGTTCCTTGAATTTATTGGGTTTTATGCCCCTTGAAAGTCTACTGAAAACTGTGGGCACTCTCCTCAGAAAAACTGCATCCAGGCAGAATTCAGCATCCAATGTCAGAGATTGCACAGATACCTTTGAAACCTAAGAGGACCTATGGATCTCCTTCAGATAAATGGAAAGTCCTTTGTTTCTAATTTTCCTCATTCTGAATTAAAGTAATTGATACATAAGTTCTCTCTGTCCCCTAAACACTGGGTGCCTTGCATTTGCTGACCATGCTTATTAATAGGAAAGCAAAACTTGCCTTTTCAGAGAGTGCTGATGGTGATAAGAATTGTCATAGTGATAAGAATTGTGCCTCTGGGTTTCCACATGTGACATGTGGGTTTATGGGGGTGGCTGTTAACAGTTTCTGAGTGTCTGTTCTCTCCTTTCTGTTGGTTGGATATAGCCAAGCCCATCCGCCCTGGACACTACCCGGCATCATCTCCAACAGCCGTCCATGCCATCCGAGGGGGAGGAGGCAGCTCTTCAAATTCCACTCACTACCAGAAATAAATACGAAGTGAGTCCCTGGTGTCAGGTGGTTTCTCTGGGGCAGCTTCCTGCTGCCGCCTGCCCCCCAACCCCCCCACCCCCCGCCTATCTCAGCCACACCTGTGTTGATCTGTAGTCAGAGGAGCAGAGATCATTTCTACTCCAACAACATGCCCTGGGGGTTCTAGGTTTTGGGGGACCTGAACCTACCCTTAAATCAGTTTAGAGGCTTAGTCTGGGGCCACCTGACCCTGGGAACCTTCAGGATTAGGTGAGGGTGTGGCAAATGAGTCACCTGAGCTTGCTTTTGTTTGGGGGACTCCTCTCTGTAGCTGACATCCAAAAGGGCACTCACTACCTGTTTATCAATTGCTTTTTTCCAGAGCAGACAGACATGGGTGGTTGCGATAAGCCTCAGGAACTAAATGTAAAGAAAGAGCCAGCCAGATAATTGAAAGTCTTATTTTTATAATTACCCTTTGATCTCAACAAATGGTTTTTTAAAGGATGTGCTCATTTATGTCTAGGCAGGTCCAGACCACTTTTTTCTTGGAGACAGTGGTCTGTAAACGTCTCTTTCCACAACCCATGTGTCCAGTATTGCTCTACCAGCAAAAGAAAGAAAAGTGGTATGTTGTGGAAGAGAGATCACCCAGCTCATTCCTTTGAGAGAGAGAAAAGAAGTTACTGGCTGGGCAGGGCAGAAAGATAACTGGATCTGTTTAGAAAAGCTCTGACTTTGCACCAGTGACTTGTGGATGCAAAGAGGTGGCTCTTAGTGTTGTGTTGTTCTCAGATTAAACCCTCATTAAGGAAGCAGCTTGCAAAAGGGGTAAGTTGCAGCAATCAAGGGCAGTTCAAGAGAGAAGTGGCCTCTCATTGAATTCTTCTTGCATCAAGGTAATCAAGGTGATGGGCTGGAGTCCTCATGCAGGGGGGGTGTCAGCACTGCTCAGCCTCAACCTGACACTTCCAAGAAGGAAACCAAACCTAAGGGCTGAACCCAGACCACTTTCACCTGTGTCACCCAGGCAGTATGCCAAGGGGTGGGGCAGGGCTAGACAGATTTCTGAGGACTCAAGGGAAGGCTGAGGTAGGGGTGGGCAACTTTTCTATCACCTTTTGCCCCATCTTAGAAGGGTGGATGGGACCTGATCTTGGCAGTAGGCACCTCATCCAGATCCAATCTCTGCTTTCAATGAGAAATAAAATAGGATGGCATACAATTGCTTTTGACTGCATATTAACATTTTGGGTTAACAGTGAAGGGAATCTTAAGACCAGAGCGGGCAGCTTAGGATAGAAAGTACTCTGGGTTCTCATAAGTTTCTGGATGATTTTGTTAGTCACCAAAGTTTGAGAACTATTATCTCATAGTAACTATGACATGCACAGAATGGACGCTCATTTCTCTACCATAGAGAGGAAGTTCGAGCGTGAGCTGTCAATGGCAGGTAAAGGAACTCTACATGACAATGGAAACCAGCCTCTTCAATTTAGACTCTGTCACTGTCCTCAGCGAGTATCAGCCTTCCTCAAGGTCATCCTGAGAGTTTTGCCAAAATGACTCCTATAATTCTAGCTATCATACCTACCTTTCAAGCTTAGCAAGCAGGAAGGAAGCCAGGAAGAGGCGAAGCAGCTCTCCTGGCTAAATCGGTTTCCTTTATGTAACCTTATCAGAAAGTCCCATACAGTACTCATGTTGACATCATCTGGCCTGAATGGGGACACGTGTCCTCTCTACCTGCAAGAGTCTGGAGGAGGTTCCTTCTAAGTGGACACCTCATTACCCCTAATAAGAGAGTAGGAGCGTGTTCTTTCTTTCTTCTTTTTTTTTTTTAAATTCTTAGAGACTTTTTGAAACTTTAATGCATATATATTTTTTAGGATTTATTTATTTATTTTTAAAAATAAATTTTTATATTCCCCATACAATTGCAACCCCCTTATTTTTACCCCAATCCCTCCCCTCCCCGCCCCCCACCCCCCATAAAGTGTCTCTGGTTCATAGTTTTTTGTTGATTTTGATTTTCACTTTCTTATAGTTATTCATTTTCCTGGTCCCTTATTTCTAAGTTTTCTAGATTCCTGCTATGAGTGAAACCATCTGGTATTTTTCTTTTTCTTTCTGGCTTATTTCGCTGAGCATGATCCCTTCCAGTGCCATCCATGTTGCCGCAAATTGCATGTGTTTATCTTTTTTGAATGCTGAGTAATATTCCATGGTGTATATGTACCACATCTTCTTGATCCAGTCATCTATTTTTGGGCATTTGGGCTGTTTCCAAAGCTTAGCTATTGTAAATAGAGCTGCTATAAACACAGGGGTGCAGGTGCTCTTTGGAATTGATGTTTCTGTGTCCTTTGGGTAAATACCTAGGAGTGGAATTGCTGGATCATATGGAAGCTCTATGTTTAGTAGGTCCAGAAATCTCCACACAGAGGAGCGTGTTCTTTCACTGAGGGCAAAGAGATGGATATGGTGAGCAGCCTGTACTCTGCGTTTACTGAACAGCTAATGTGCAGCAGTATTGTGCTGGATGTAGCAGCCACAGCCACATCCCCCCACCACCTGCTCCCTGTGAGCATGCAGGGAGGTATGTATGCCTGACTGCCCACAGGCCTTTAATAAATATATTGGCCCAGGCATTTTGGGGTCCAGAGATCATGCCATGGACACTTCCTCATGCAGTAGCATAAAGGTCTGCCAGGCCCGCACTTTACATAAGTAGGCACAGTCACATGCTGGCCGGCCATCACCCATGTATGTACTTACACCTAAGACTGAAAAATCTGGTAAGACTGAGGTCTGGTAAGACCTCAGGAATTTAAAAGTCACAGAATCATCCTTACCCATCATGATGGTTTGTTTTTTCATATAGATGATGAGGTTATTTTATTTAAAACTGGAAAATTCTTGACCCACTTTATATAGATCTTCCTTGACTTATGATGGGTTACATCCCAGAGAATAAGTAAGTTGACAATGTTCTAAGTGAGATGCTGGCAGTGCTGTGGGGTAGCAGCTGTTTCCCCTGGTGGTCCTGGGCTGGCTGGGAGCTCTGTTCCCTGCTCACCCAGCATCACAGGGAGTGTTGAACTGCCTACAGCTAGCCGAGGAAAATGTAAAAATTCCAAATTTGAATTATGACTTTTTTTGCACCACCGTAAAGTTGAATTGAAAAATTGTAAGTTGAGTTTCTGTATGTCAGGGACCATCTGTACAAACAGCTCCTCTAACTGGACTGTTTTTATCAAAAAGTCAAAAATTGGCTCTATTTGTAGGTGCCAGGAAGGTGGTGTTAAGCCGCCTGGCTTTGGACAAGAGACTTGAATTGGGTTTCTGGTCTTCTACTTTTTCTTCCTTTACTTCCCTGCAGAGTTATTTTTCTTTTCTGTGAAATGGGGAGAATACTTCTCCTGAATCATTGGCATTGAGTGAGGACTAAATGAGGTCATGCTTCTAAGCTGCTTGGCAGATAATAAGCACCCACTTACATTGTCAGCTTCTAGTATAGAGTAGCCGTGCTTGGCACAGAGTGGGTAGTTTCTGAATATTGGCTTCTGTTCTCCTCCAGTGTCTCTCTGTGATTGTAGATTATAATCACCAAGTCCGGAAGACCCACATCTGAGTACCCTGTTTGGCGTGCTGAACAGATACAAAGGATCTTGAAGATTCTATCATTTAATTATCTAAACATCATAAATAAGAACATTGACTATTTTTAAGAAAATAATTAAACATTTTTCAGTAGAGGTTAAGAGAGGGTAGTAACCAATGGAATGTGAAATTATAATTGAAAATGAGGAAAACTTTAAATCATTTTTTGAAAAAGCGATGGAAATACAGAATTTGCTGTTTAGATGAGATCACCACCTTTTTGAGATGGTCTTTCCTGATCTTTGTGATTCTCACTCTTGAGTGAGATACACAGGCCTTTGAGCCTGAGGTGAGCAGTGGGACTGTGACCTAAATATCCCAGGCCTCTGGGGGTCTTTGGCACAGGAGTGGTGGGACCTAGCTGATGATTGGAAAAAGCCACCCTGGGCTGGGCTCTGGAGACAGGACAGGTGAGGAGAGAGTAAGAGGTGTCCCCAACCGTTCCTCTTGGGAGGGAATAGCACTCAACCAAGGCAGTGGCACATAGTCAGAGTCAGCCCGAGTTTTCAGGGCGACCAAAGGCAGTTCTGGGTTTGGGTCTTGGCCACCAGGTACCTTTTAACAATGGCTGGGAAAATTGGTCACAAGCAGGTTTCATGGAAGGAGCAAGTGTGGTTTTCATTATTCGGATGGTAAGATGTCTCTTAGCCTTCTGACCTAGCTCACCATTCAAGTGGGAGTGCTGAGTAAGCACTGACGAGTCTATAGTTCAGGAGAAAGGCCAGGGTGGACATCTTAGAGGGTTATGACCCGTAGGCTGTGCTTAAGGCCCTGGTCTGGGGGAGGTAACCTGGAGACAAGGTAGACTGGGAATGAAAGCTAGGATAAAGGAGGTAGGTGGTCTGGTGGTATAAGGAATGGTCTTTTGCTTTTCCTATATTTCCATCATTACTTCTCAAACTTGAATAGTAAATGGGGTAATATTAAATGAATAAAATTCTCAGATTCCAAGCTTATTTAATTTTCTTAAATAGTAAATTTAATAATGAAATTTTAAAATCTAGTGTACATTCCTTGTACCGATATTAGGTAGCTATTAGATCAAAACAAATCTATAAATAAGACTCCACCTCCCCACATTGGTCTGAGAAGGAGAATGTGAGAACTGGAGAGGCGGAGGAGGCCTGGGTCCTGGAAGGAACTGGTCAGCTGTGTCAGAGGCTGCTCAGAATTCAGGGAAGATGATGAGAGACTGGGCGGTGGCAAAGAGCTGTTGGTGACAACCTTGAGCAGATTCAGTGGGGATTGAGCACGGCGAACAGGGGCTAGAGAAAGGGAGGTGGGAAAGGAGAGGCAGCAACTGTTGTGCTTGGCAGAGCAGTGGAGGGTATGGGGTTAAGAGAGGTTGCCATTCCTTTTCTAAAACTGGAGGTCTTATGGCTTATTTGAATGTTGATGGTAATGATCCAGGTGAGTGGGGGAGGTTATGATCCAGGAGAGGGAACATTTGCAGGTAGAGACCATGGGCGGTGTGAGAGGTGCTGCATTCCAAAGCATAAACAGAGGCAACACTGCAGCTAATGCAAGAGCAAGGCTGACTAGCAAGCACGGTGCTGGCGGCCATGTGCAGCAGGTGAAACCTGGCTTATCTTAGTGTTTATTTTCTGCAAGTGAGAATCCAGACTGTCATTTCAGGTTGGGGGCAGAAGGCAGGACTGCATTCTGGGGAGGCGAGAAGGTGTGAAATGGGCCTTTCATGCAGTGTTGGGGGCCTGTTTGAGGCCCCACATTGAATGTAGATACCTGTTTCTAAGGGCTCTGGAGCTGCCCTTCAACTCCTGGTAGTGCTTTTCCAAGCCGATGGGCACTTGTTTGAATGTGCCAGCAGATGGCGCCAGTGGGGCACTGCTGGTTCTGAAAAGCTTTGAAGACAATGGTCTTGCTTTTCCTACATTTCCATCATTATTTCTCAAACTTGAACAGTAAATGGGGTAATATTAAATGAATAAAATTCTCAGATTCCAAGCTTATTTAATTCAGTTAAATAGTAAATTAATTATGAATTTTAAAATATAGTGTACATCCCTTGTAACGATATTAAGTAGCTATTAGGTCAAAGCAAATCTATAAATAATACTCAAATAAAACTCCAAATCAAAAACCTAAACAGATTTAATGAGAGATGGACTTGGGCTGAAAATAGAGCGAGGTGCCACCTGGCTCCAGTGTGCACCGCGTCCTGGTAGTTAGGCTCGGCTGCCCTTCTTTCCTGTGTCATGACTCAGTCCTTCCACTGCCTTTCTCTGCTAACACCACTGCAGACCCACAGCCTGACTTCAAGTCGTGTTGACTTCTTAGAACTGGAAAACGGTATTTCCCTATTGAGTCCAGCTCCTTCCATGTTAGCCTGAGGCTACTAACACCATGAAGAGCAGCATAGCATTGGTGCTGGCGTGAAGCCAGCCTGGGCCTGCAGTTGCAGGAATGCTCAGTCCCGGGGGGTCAGCTGCATCACCCAGAACATAGCCACCCAGTGCTTCAGATGCACATGGGAAGAAAGACACAAAACTGAAAATCTCATAAAATGAACCAAAGACCCAAGGATGTCACTCACTTTGTTGATACAGAGGAAGATGCTGACTCTACTTTCGCTTACAAGTCCAGAAATTCTATTACATGCAGTAAATTTTGGATAAAATATTTGGTAGCTGAAAGGATGCTTAGAATACATTTGAAGAAGCAGTTGTGTAATTTTATGCTGTGATCTTAAGGCATGTCTAAGGCATGAAGCAAGCAACCCTGCCTTTTATAGCAGGATCTTTGCAGTGACTGTAACTGTGAAAATCATGAGAGGGGCCTGGGAGCCCTCTCTGGCCCTGTGTCTCTGATTTGTGTGACATTCCCTGAACTCAGACTGTCACTGAAGGATGACCCTGTCTTCAGGTTTTACTACGCTGTGTCCTTTACTGGGAATATATTTGGTAATTGTTAACAAAAACAGTATCTTTAACATTTTAAATGGTGGAGTGGAAGCCAACACACAACAACCTCTCCCTCAGTTCCCCTTTGCTGTCACGGGCTGGTGTGTTTGAGAGCTTGAAAGCCCGGGCCCTTTGCTCCTGTCTGTCTGCAGTTCTCAGGGTCATCGGCCTGTCCCACGTGGCCAGGACATTTGCAATACACACGTGACTCTGTCCTCCAAGATGCTTTGTCACAGTAAGAAACACCCAGACACACCCCTAAACATGGGAAGTCCAGACCTCTGATTCTAAGACTTAGAATGCCCCTGGCCACTCCCCTGCAGCCACCACCCTCAGCTACATTCCTAAACTTTTGGTCCATTTAGGTCACTGGCCCTTTTTGAACTGGGGACATCTAACTTCTCCGGAATCCCACCCTTCCCTCGCCCTTCACTCCTTTCTTCACCCCACACAGAGTGGAGTTTTCTCTCTAAGCTTCTGACTACTAGAACGCCAAGACCCATCCTGTTTGGTCCTGCATGCATCCTTACATTCAGGCTGAACCTCCCAAGCTGACATACTCACTCACCTATGCGCTCTTGCTTTTCTGACCCACTGTCGTCTTGTTACTGTTTTCCCTGCCCTGAATACCTGGGTCCAGCCTGTGCTGTGCCACTGTTGGGGTTTGCCTGAACTTTCCTGGCCTTGACAACCCATCGCAAGTAAACATCATATACATCGGAGTTGCCAAATTGACTTCTGGTCACAGTAAAATGGGTTTCATTCAATGCATGGAAACCATGCAAGCACCTGACTTAGCCCTCTGATAGAGTGAAGCCAGAAAGCCTCATTGATAGCAGGTCTCATACATCTAAGCCAATGAGCCTTCAGCTATTTGCAAATCCTAGCAGTGAAATGGTTGAGTCAGAAGAATGTGCGGAAGTTGAGGGTACACTCTGATACAGGCAGGGTAGCTGGGTGATTGCAGGCTTGGCATCGAAGCAGGACCACCTGGCATTGTGTCCAGCTTAGCCATGTCCTGGGGTGAGTCACCTCATGTCTCCACCCCAGTGTCCTCTGTAAAATATAGCCATGTAAAATTTAGCCTTCTTATAGGCTAACCGGGAGGATTAAACATGAACAGAGTTTAGACCAGTGCCCGGCACAGAGCAAGGATTTGGTGTTCACCCACGTCGTCTTCACCATCTACTTTATTTTCATCCTACATTCTGCAACCTAGAAGGGCGAGTGAGTCATGGAGATCACAGTTGTGGTAGGTTGATGCCGGGCTAAAACCTCTGATCTGCTGCTATGCAATGATTTTGAAAGTTTCTGGCCTTAGGATCCTTTATAGTCTTAAGCAGTCTTGATGACATCAAAGAACTTTTATATTTCTGGTTTATATCTATCAATATGTACTATATTAGAAATTGAAGAAAAATGTGAAGTATTGCTATTGCTAATATAAGTGCCATTTTTAATGGAAAATAATGATTTTTCAAGACAAATACTTAGCGGAATGGCATCGCTTTTACATTTTTGCAAATCTTTTGTATATTTGGCTTAATAGACTGAGCTAGACCCCCATGTCTACTCCTGCACTCTGTTGCAGGGTGCTATCTGAGTTGAAGTCAAAGCCAGCCCTGTCCCTGCAGACAAGGTTCCTGGCCACTGAAGAGCTGAGGAAACTTCTGGCAAAAAGAAGTTATGATCATGGTACCTTCATTGCAGGTTTCTTCTAGGAATTGAATGAGATAATGTGAAAGAAAAGTAAAAAGTCATAAAAGAATGCCTGACAACAACCAGGTCCTCACAAATATGGTGTTTGTAGTTGGACCCAAAAAGAAGAGTCAAAACAGGACATGAGGGAGATAGGGCAGAAATAACTGCAGTTGGGCCCTGTTGGGGCATTGGACTTTGAAACCTGTGTTGTGAATTCCAAGGGAAGAATCATGGGGGAGCTGCAAGAAATCCTTATTTTGTCTACAGTGCAGTTGGTTACTCTACTTGAATTCTTTTCAACTTCATGTTTCTCAATGATAAGTTCAGAGCAACTAAATTTGTTCCACCACAACAGATTGTACTAATGCTTCTGTCAGATAAATCCACTTCTATTCAGTAGTGGTTCGTCAAGTACAAATGGTAATTCTTGTAATGTGGGGATTGGATTGTAGAAAGGCAGAGGAAAAGATAAAACTCTGTATGGTTTGGATTAAGTGTAAATCCACTGCAAGCAATTGCAAAAGCCAAAGTGGGGCGGGGGGGAGTCTCTCAATACTTCTCATAAAACCTTTATGTAATTTGCTGCTTTCTTTGGCCTTCCCCATCTCTTCTAAAGAAAAGGCTATTTTAGGGCCTCCCCCGTGGCGCAGCGGTTGAGCGCTGGGCTGCGAAGCTACCTGTAGCCTCTGCAGCACTGGTTCAATCCCCGGCCACCGGGTGAGGGTCCCACATGGTGCGCAGACCTCTCCTGCCGCTCTGACTCTGGTGAATTCTCTCGCCCTCCCGTGCTTCTGACTGTACCCAGTGCTTGTATAAACAAACAAACAAACAAACAAACAAACAAACAAATAAATCTTAAAAAAAAAAAAGTGTGCAATGTTTAAAAAAAAAAAAAGAAAAGGCTATTTTATTTCTTTCTGTATCTGTCACACGTTGCCACTGTGAATTACCCTTTCCCATTTGGCAGAGGCCGAGAGACAGCCACAGTAGGTCACTTGGGCATGTGCCCTTCTTTCAGGTGACTGGGTGACAACTCTGGTGATCCACGGGGGTTAACAGAGCTGGGCTTTCAGTGTTTTCAGGTCACCCCAACCTGTCTGGGTGGCCAGTCTATGTGGTCAGAATGGTTCTCAGGGGAGAACCCATTCTCCTTTATAACTTCTATCCATTTCTCTCCCAAATTGATCCCAGGAGATGGTCAGGTGGTCCGGGGATAGAGAGGAGTATCCTAATTGAATCTGTTTTTCTTGGCATAAAGATCTTTAACTTGGGGTGAAGAACAACCTTTTACCGATAAAGGAGCTTTTACCAGTGGAGTTGCTACGATTTTCCTTTCGGCAGCCTGTCACATCCCAGTTCTCCTCTCTCACCCTCCTTAGGTGACTAAACTAAGCAGGCTGGGCCTCCTCTTTCTTCTAAACTGTTAGCCAAAACATGCTGAATCTTGCATGATGGGGGAGTGGGGGATTTGAATGAGAGCCCACCTTGTGGAAATCGTGTCACTTCATGGTCTGCTGGAGTTACCAGGCCGCCCTGTTGAGTTTGTGTGTCTAATGCGTGGGTCTGTCAACGTGGGTTGACTGCACTCATCATGTTAAGCCATAATCCTACAATTTAAGGTATGTGCTCTGCCTCCCTGCCTCCAGGCACTAAGGAAGCCCATCTCATGTGACCAGGGTGATCCTAAGTTCTTACAAGGAAAATGATGTTGTAAGAAAAGTGATGTGGGGTTTCAGTGGGGGTATTCAGAAGGCATTTCTGGGCCTGTTGGTTTTTAGCCCCAAATGATAGGATAACTAAGATCATGCTTTCAGATTTTTCATTTTTGCTTCTAACAGAAAGCATAAAAATCTCACCAGAAAGGCTAAACATTAAAGATATTCTTCCCAAATCTTTTTGTAACTTCTAAAAATGGCATAAATATCACCAGGTAGGGGTGTTTAAACTGCTTTAAATTAAGCACTTTTGTAACTGTGATTGATTTCACCATTGGAGCAAGAAATGCTAGTGACTGAGTTTCCGGACTATATTTTTGTGGCAGGGAGGAGAGGACTAGTCTTAAAAAAAATGTGTCCTCTCTTTTTCTTATCCAGTTACTGTTCTACACTCCTTCTCTTTTTTCTTTTTTACCCACTTTCCTCTTACCTAATTTTATAATCCTTTCCCACACCCTCATTTTTAAAAATTCATAATTCACATTTTTCCTTTTTATAAAAATATGTGGCGTTGCTTACCAAGATTACAACATAAATCAGGAGAGCGGAGAGGAAATCATTAAGGAGGGAGGAAGCATTATAACAGGAATCTGAGATATACTTGAGCACTGAATTTGGACATAAGCTTTCTATAGGCAAAAACAGGCTATGTAATTCTTTGTGAAATCAGAAGAGCAGTTAGTGTCTGAAATACTTCCTGTGCCAGGCAAGCTCAGTTCTTAAGGGCCAGGTGCTACCCAAGTCTCAGTGGCCACCCCGCCATGTGTACCAGTTCTATGCAAGGCCCGTGGACAGCATCACAGACACATACAGGACTTCCGGTTGTGTGAGGAGCTTTCAGTTTCTCCTGGAAAACTGAGTTTATTGGAGTTGATCCAAAGGCTGACAAAGGCCATTCAAGACTGGCCTCCCAGTCAGGCCCAGGCTAGACTTCCATCCTGGAGATGAGATGAACATCTGGTGGGCAGTGGAGTGCAAACCACAGGGGAGCTCCACTGAGTGACGGCATCACCCCAAGAGGGGAGACATACCTTTTGGGACTGGAGCTCTCTTTGAGAGAGCCTGGTCTAGAGGTTGTAGCTGACTCAATTTCTTAAGTGCTGGCAGGCGAAAAATGGTTTTCGAGTTTCCCTTATGAATGAATAAGTTTCCCTTATTGCCCTGAATAGCTATAATTTGCTACTAACTTTTGGAAAAGAATGTTGCCAGGGACATATACTTAAAGAAAAGGCAGTAAATCAGGAGTCACACCACATGTGACTATGAAGCACTTGAAATGTGACCAGGTTCAAATTGGAATATGCTGAAAATGTAAAATATACACCCAGTTGGAACAGCTGTGGGGAAAAGACAGTGAAGTCGCAATATTACAATAGTAATATTGTAATGTAAATTATATCAACATGTAATTCTAGTTACCTGCTGAAATGATAATATATTAACTGTATTGGAGAAAACAAAATATATCATCAACATTAATTTTACCTGTTTCATTTTGAATGTGGCCACTTGCAAATTTAAAAATTAAACCTATGGTTTGCATGACATTTCTATGGGATGACTAATCTCAGTATCTGGAATTTGAAAAAAATCAGAGGGAATTTCTACCATGTTCTCTAACTCCTATATTCTCTCTTTGGTTCTCTTTCAACAGATATGACTCTACGTGGCATGTCAAGGACTACATTAATCACCAATTCCTCTATTTTTCCCCTCCTACACAATTTCCATTTTCTTTTACACTTGCTTACCCCAGCCATCTGCAGTACACCGGTTTCAGATAGTGAGCTGTGTAGACTCTCTGTGTGTACAGATGTGTGCTTGGACTTTTCTCTTCCTGAGAAACTGAAGGGGATGAGTAAGAAGATCCACTCACTCCTGGGAGCCATCGCCACTGATTTGGCCTCAAGGCATTGTGTGGTCTCTGAGCCGTCCCGCCACTGCCCCTTCAGTGCCCCATCATGCCATTCCCTGGAGGGAGCAACCAAGTGTGGTGGAGATTGGAGACCACACGCTCCGCCACAGCTCTCTGGTTTCTTGTAAAATAACCACATCGTTACTTTATATTTTTAGGGAACAAAAACGTGCTGCTATAGGGTTCAAATTTTTCATTCTGAACACTTTTCCGAAACAAATTTCCCCAAGGAAGCATTTTGAATATCCCCCGGTCACATCTTTGGATCTGTAAAATATACCTTTTAGTATATATACTAAATATACCCGTTAATATGCAAAGCAAATTTCTTCAAGGCAGAAAAACAATCTTGACGGTAGCAATGTAGAATTTGTTCATTCAAACGCATCTACGCAAATGCTAAAAGTTATAAAATTCACCTGAGCTGCTTGCTATTGAACCTGCAGCAACTAATCTCAGCCAGCCCAGTCTGAACATCATTCTTTCAGAAGTGTTGAAAATGCCACCGAGTTGGATAAGCGGAAGTGGGGTTGCCCCCCTCCTGAATTTCTCCACCCCAACTCTTCTGGAGCTTGTATCGAGGTTGGCCTCTTTCTCTGGGGATCCATCTTAAGCTTTGAGGGGGTATTGCTGGCAAAATCCAGGGTCTTTCCATCAGTTGACAATGGAAACCCTGGGGGAAATAATTGAAAAATTTTTGTGCCTATGAATAAGTTGCCATAAATAAGTTATTTAAACCCATCATTCCAGACTGAGTTCTGTGGCATCAAATAGATAGGTTTCATTTTCTTAGGCAGAATTAGAAAAAAATCAGAGTGGATGGATTTTTACATTTAGCTATTGCTTTTTTCAAAACCATGAATCTAAAGCTAAATCAACTCTTACTTCCAGTTGTGCATATTAAAATGATTGATTTTCAAGTAGTAAAGTTTTCAGGGAAACTGACAAGGATTCAATTAAGTTGGTTTTGTGTGCTGCTACTTGTTGTGACAAATTTGAGGTAAGTCAATGACAACCAAACCAATCTCGATGAATCTTTCCGTGTCTGCCCAAGATGAGTGAGCTGGCACTGTCCCTGCTGCTGTCACCACTGGAATGAAATGCATGCCAGAGGAGACTGGGCTTCGTCCTCGCAGCTGTGTGGGTCAAAGGTAGTTCAAGAACGTATGTGTGAGAGAGGAGAAAGGGACAAAGTGCTAAGGACTGGGAATTGACTTCCAAACTCTTGTATAAAATTTCCCCAACAAAGCAAAGCTGCTTTGACTTAATTTATTTGTTAAATGTTGCAGTTTTTTTTTTTTTTTAAATGTGTGTGTTTTATTTTGGGGAGCGGGGAGTAAGAGAGAGATCATGAATTCTATCAAAGTATTTATTTCATAAATATGACAGTTTTACATATGTATACATTTTAAAAATTCTTCTTTTTGATATTCTCGCATTGTGGCCAGTACCTGCCCAATATATAACACCTCAGTTGTTATTTGCATTTCTACTAGAAGGATCCTCATAGGGCAGATTTTGCAAACCTTATCAGATAATAACATATGCCATAGATTATAACCTTGCTGTTAACATATTTGCCTCTTGATTTTAGAAACTGGAACATTGGTCCTTGAGAGGATTGCCAATTAATAATTGTTGTACCACAGCTGTCCTTTATGCAACTATGTTACTTTGTTTTGAAATTGAACAAAGGTTAGTAACGTTTTCTTTTTCTCTTATTTTAGAGCCTTTCCAAAGAAATTTTCCCTGGGTACCTCTTTTCTACTTCTAAAGGATTGCTTGACCCTTTCATGTTCTAAAAAGCAACATGCACTTGTAGTTTCATATTTTTTGATCTCTACAAGGGACTCACAAAATTCTTTTTATTCACAGAGAAAGTTAGCTTTGATGTCTCTTAAAGATGATTCTGCTAGTTGCTGATCAGCCAGTCAGTTCACCTAGCTTTATTCTTTATAGGACCTCTAAACTAATTTTCCTACACTGTGACTAAAAGGTAGGCAGCTTATTGGAGTGGACTATATAGTATATTCAAATAGATCCCTATAAGCTAATATATCAGGACCATATGCTCTCTAGACCACATTTTTTTTAAAGCCACGTGTATGCAGTTTTCATTTTTAAAAACTTGCTCCCTTATGTACCCTAAATGTATTAATACAAACCATTCTTCTGAACTGTCAAGTCTGTGGTTATATTTTTGGTTGTATGCTGCTTTTTGCTAGTGTGTGTGTATGTGTATGTTTCTCTTTTATGAATTTTTTTAATTTCATGTTCTTGAAAGTTTACTCTTCGATGCTCTAAGGGAATAGCCAGGTGGTTTATACAATAATCTCTACCCGCAGGATGGTGGATTGTTAGAGGAATACTGTTTGAGATATCAAGATTTATGGCTGGGAAGTAAAATATATTAATGTCAAATGTGTTTTGGTTAATTCCTGGAGAATTCTATGTAAACACATTTTATCTCTTCAGACGCTCTACAGTTTGCTTTTGTTGAATGGCAGGTAGTAGGGAGAACAGGGAGTGTGGATTAAGACTTTTAAAGAAAATAGTATGTGATTAATGAGAAATGTAGAACTCAAAGAAGTATTGGGATAAATGAAGAAATAAAATGTTTGTCTAGAATGTAGTATCTAGTGACTTTGAAGCCCTACGTTCACATAAGGAAGTGATATTCCTGTGCAAGTCCAGACCAAGCCATTCCGAGGACGCACAGGGAATTATCAGCTCTCCTTTCCTAGAGGAATAACTAAAAGGATAAAAGCTCTTAACGGTCCCCTTGTGGAAGTGCATTTTTTTTAGCAAGGCAGAAGACATTTGGACTCTGGCTATATGACATGTTGGCAAGTTTTCACTGGCGGGGTCAGGGAGTAACGAACTAGGGGGGATTCACGTCATTGTCTCACCTGCATTGTCTCGAGCAAGCTTACGAGGAACCATCATAGTCTAAAATGGCTTCATTTCACACGAGAAATTTAGGCTTTTAAAAAGTATTGAATAAGGGCCAGGTTATTGCCGAAGGAAGCATCACTCCGTGACGTCTGCTCACGCACTGACAAATTGTGTGTGTTTTAAATACTTTTCATTGTGTGCAGATGTAAGGGGAATAGGGCATTCTGTAGACTTATACATGTCTAGTTTGTAAAGTATGTAGTGTGTACTGCAGATGTGTGTCCTCTGGAATTTATGTATCTGTACAGTAGCTTTCATTAAAGAAATTTGTGGACAATTTTGTTTTGGTGGTTTGAGGGGGAGAATGGCAGTTTATATCAAGTCATGATGCTGTAATATAGTACATGTAACAAAAGATTTGTTGGCCTGTGGAAAATTTTGGTTATCTTCTAGGTTCTAAGATGAAGATTATGGGTACTCTGGCAGACTGCATGTTGTATAATTTGAAAAATACTAAAAGTGGAAATAAAATTGAATTAAACTTTGGCTTGTCTGTTTTTTCTTACTTGAGTCATCTGAAAGGTGCTCTCTTTTGAAGCCTCAAGGCCAGCATGAAGACAAGGCATTTGCTGGCCTCATGGAAGTTCATTTCAGGGAACTGCTCAGATTTGAAGCATGTACAAGTCAACCTTGACCTGTTTGTCTTTTACTTTGCCTGAATATATGTTTGGAATTTTCTTTTTCATTGAAGAACCAAGAAAGCCTGATAATCTGTTCCTTCAGCACTAAAAAGAGAGCAACTGATGTGTCTTTAACTTAAAAAAAAAAAAAAAAAAAAAACCACAAACAATGGTGTTGAGTTAAAGCTCAGTAGACTAGTGTATCTACTGAATTTCTTAAGAAAGCATTTGTTCTAATCATACTAGAGCACTGGCATTCTTCAGCTAATACAATGGCATTCTGTACATGTTGAAAGATCATTGGCATCTTTTGAGAAGGGTTGGGGCATTTGTTTAACCTACTGATTAGTAGTAGTAATTAATATGTAGGTCTGTGATCTTGTGAGGCCAGAGTGTGTAGCCTTTGGAAAATGACATGGGATTATTTTTATCTCCTCTTGTGTCAAGGGGTCTTGACTAGCTTGGGTCACTGGAATTGTGGCTACTCATGGCATTGTGTATGTAAACATCCTAGGTCTCGTGCTTGGATTGGTTAATATTGCATGAGAACCAGACAGTAAACTGCTTTAACCAATTAAAAATGGAACGGATGGATGTCAAAAGAACATTTTTAAGTGGGATTGAGGGCACTGTGAATGATATGCTATTGTGTTGTCTTAGCCATCTTTCCCGACATTGTTGTTCTCCAAAGAACTTGGAAGAAGCAGTTTCCAGACATCAGATTGTTAAAGGTGACTTTATACTAAAACTTCAAGCATTGTGGTTGAATATTCAGACTGAAACCTGTTTATTTCAGATGGGAAAGCTGGCCTCTGAAAGAATAGATAACAAAGCAAATTTCAATATCTATGTGAAATGACCCACAGGCCCTAGGATGCAGTGACTTTGCAATGCAGGACTGAGTTGACACCCACTGCTCCCTAGGGTCCTGCAAGTCTTTGTCAGGTTTTAATTCCCTGGAGCTCTGACAGGCCGATGCTGAGGCTGTGCTTTGGAAGTGCAGAGCTGCAGCATCTGTGGGAGAATGTGGAACTGAAGCTATAATTCTGTAAAAGCAATTACCAGTGACGTTTGTATTGGCAGGTTTAATTCTAGCATTTGTGACAGGTTACGTCTTGTGATTTGTCTTATGTACATAATTGAACAGACGTAGGAGGCATCTCTCTGGTGACACATCAGATGAAAATGTGGGCTTACTTGTCAAAAGGCATCCTGAACCCTGGGATTTTTTACTTTCCCTTTGGTGTTTGGTGCTGCTTCATCAAATCTGCAAAGAAAACACCAATTTCCATGTGGTTAGTTGGGCTTAAAATAATAATAAAAGACTCCCAGATAACCTCTGTCTATCTTTCCACTTGCATGCCTATTGCTGTGGATGGCAAAGGCTAGAATTCTCTTCTCACTTCCAGTGCTAAAGGTATTTCTGTTCAGGAACCACAGGCAACCTTCCCTCAGAACCCTCATACTTGGGGCCTCCCTGGTGGCGCAAGTGGTTAAGCACCGCACTATGAAGCAATCCACAGCCTCTGCAACATGAGTTTGATCACCAACTGGCCAGGGAGCAAGCCACATGGCACAGCAGACCTCTCTTGTTTCACCCGCTACTCCCCTCAGCAGTGTATTTCAGTCAATCTGTGTGTTCTGTTCCCTGCTCTGTCTCTGGTGAATCCTCTCACCCCCCAACATCTCTGGCCTGTACCCCAGCTCTTGTGTGCATAAATAAATGAAATCTTTAAAAAAAAAAAACCAAACCTTCACCCTTCCCCATGACCAGACTGCAATGAATCTCATAGTGTAGCTTTTTAAAACCTGACCTACAACGATACTGCACTCCTTAAAATATATATGTGAAATTGACAAACTTGCTCCAGATGACATATGACAGCACCAAAGCTTCATAATGCTCAGAAACCTGCAGTAAGCAGTCAATTAACACAAGAGACTATTCTGGCTATTTGCCAGACCCTGTTTTAAGTGCTTTACATGTATTAATCCATATAATCCTCCTAATAACCCCATGAGGTATGCGGCATTATCTCGGGAAGGGAACAGGCACAGAGAGGTTAAGGAACTTGCCCAGCGTCTCACAGCTGGGAGGGGGAAGAGCCAGGCTTGAAATGCAAGACAGTCTTGTCCTAAGGTTTGATCTCTCAAAAAGCTAATAACACTGCCTCTCACACAACAATGTGTGTGCGTAAACGTTCTTTTGTAAAAAATTTGTACAAAGTTCTATACCTTTGCAACTTTTCTGTTTTCTCCTTTCACAGGAATCTGAAAACCTCATTATCATTTGAATTACTTTAAGCAAATGAATGCATCTAGGAAAGAATCATGGAAATAATCATGAAAGAGGATGCCTCCCAGCAGGCGTGGGTGATTATGCAGAACTTTGAGGCTTCTCCAGGCCAGCTGTGCACCTCAGCACAGTTGTCAGAATCTTTGTCATACGTAGCAGACAGAAGTGCGGCAGTCACCCTCATAGTTTCAAGCTGTAGTAAGTGTTTAAGTGATGTATGCTAATTTTTCCCTTTTCTTTAGGACATCATCACTCTGCATTTTTAAAATCTATATTCCTAAGCTAAACATAAGTCAGGGTTCTCCTGCCCCATCTGAGCCAGCTCTATTAGAAGGTCTGAGGGGTAATGGGGGGGTCCTTTCTCCCCAGGTCTGGTGAGGCCTTGGACGAGCTGCTCAGGGAGACCTTCTATAATAGCTGGCCCCTAACTCACCTCCTACCCTGTCACAATGATTAATAGGGTCTCTCTTTAGTGCTTTAGGTTTTAGAAAAAGTAAACATGCCAATCATACCACACATGCATGTGCAAGTCCAACTATAGGAAGGGGTTGAAACAGCACAAGTGGGGTACCCCTGTAAGCTCCCCTGCCCGCTTGACTGCAGACTCCCTATTCTTGGCCTCTTCTGTCTGAAAGATGATTCTGATGGGCTACAGAAGGGTTGGGAAGGATAGGCTGATGGGGATTGGTCTAGCTATGGATGTTAGCTCCTTCAGCCAGTGCCAGTGGCGCTGCCTGCCTGTAGACCCCAATCCCAGCCTTTCTGGGACACCATGCAACAGCAAAATACCCCTGGAGTACTGGCTATCAGGCATGATGCTACTGAATAATTCCAGAATGGAAAGATAACAGCCTTGTGACTTGGATCTGATTGTACCTAGATGTGACTGTGCTTCCTACCAACCAGCTTTGGGGTCTCTTTTCAGATGTTTCACTGTTGCAGCATCTCAGAGACCTCATCTCCATACCTGAAAGGGTCGGCAGGAGTTGTTTAGTCCATTGCCCTCCACTTTTCACAGTTTGCTGTGAGGATCAGATGAGTAATTGTGTGCAAGCATTTTTTAAAAATGCTACTCAAACATAAAAGATAGTTATTATCAAAACTTCCTAGGAGAAGAGATTTTTGTCTTGGATGCCAGCTATGCCATCACATGCCCATGCAATACTTAGAGTGTAGAAGAGTTTGAGCAGACAGGAGCCTCCTGATTCTGCCAAGTGAGATCAAATTCATTTTAGCGTTACCTTTAGGATTCCTTTTCCTATTCCTCCACCCTCTTTCCTCATGGGGAAAAGCTGCTCTGAGGTTATTTCATGGGAAGAGAATATGCCCTACCCTTCCAGTAACTGCGGTGAGCAGGTTTTTGGGCTTGGTTCCATCTGCCTGGTGGCAACTCATACCAAGGCTCGTGTGCATGCTCTGCACTCGGCGTCCTGACGCTGGAACTTGAATCAAGTCCATTCAGTTTCCCCGTAATCACTGCCAATGCTGAGGAGAGCCCACATCCCAGCAGTATCTTTGTAAGAGCTTAATGAACTCCCCAAAGTAAGATTAGAGAAACTCAAGGAGTCGCTTAAACAAGCTGGTCCATTAAAGCACACTCTGCTGCTGCCAGCACCTGGAAATGCGCCGTCTGCTCCCTCTGCTACAAGTGCCAGCATCTGCAGGCCACCCTCCTGGCACTGCGCACACAGGCAGGTACCATGCGGTGCAGGCTGTACCTGGGCTGGCCACTTGCTCGTAAGCCGGATGACTATGACCATGACCTCGACTTTATCCTGGTCTCCTTTCAGACCTTTAATTCAGGAAAAAAACTTAATAAACAAAGAGGTGAAGTAACTTTGTCCAAGGTCACCTGGTTAGTTTGATCCTAGGACTCAGATTCTTGTTATTACAGTCCCTTGTTTGCTCATTTCCATTTTTAGCAGTCCTGATTTTCCTTGAGTTTTGCAATTAAATAGTGCCTTTAAAAGGGGTGACTTTACTAGGTTGAACCAATAAATTAGGAAGTTCTTGTAAGAAATAAAGTCTACATGACCGATACTTAGATGGGAAAGCCATGAAGGACATTGGCAGCCATCTGGTTCCACTGAAGGAGGTCATTGACTCCCTCAACTCACACCCGAAGAGCCCCTGCCTCATGTGCTAATCAGGGGTCCCTCTGCTGCACCTATAATCACAATAACCATGATGGCCATGGAAAGCACTGATATTGTCAGGCACTGCTTGATATTAGCGGAGTAAAAATTTCTTGCCACAGTCATTTGTTACATCTGTACCATATGCCAGGACATTGGTGATTGAGAGTGGATCTTGATGCTTAACACCATGCCTGCTTTAGGACAATAGCTAGCCCATCACATGCATTCGGGAAATCTTAACAAGAGTGGAGGAGGGTGGTACTATTATTCCCCTTTGATAAAGATGAAACGGTTGAGGTATGGAGAGGTTAAGTAAGTTGTCCAACATCACAGCTAGGAAGTGGTAGAGCTGGCTTCAGACTCTACATTCTTAACCATGAGGTAAAACTTTCTCAGGGTCACATGACTGTGGAGGAGCATGGAACTGAGCTGAAATCTTGCTTCACCCTCCTATCTATACAGTGTCTAGGAGCAGCTAAAATCTCCAGGTGATCAAAGAGCCTTCTGCAAAAATGTGAGCTTTCATTCTTTCCACAAGTATTTGAGCACCTACTTTTTTTTCTTAACTCCAAGGTAACTACAGTTTCTCTCCTGGACATGAGTTAGTATTGAAAAATGTTCTATTCTGTGAAAACCCAGGCAAAGCGTAACATATTAACTCCCCCACCTCCCAAAAAATATATAGAAGAAGAAAGTGAAAAAAATAAAAGCAATAAAATCCGGGAAGCTGGACATTTACATCATCTCTAGGAGTGAAAATACTAAACACCTCCTTCACAGACTTACTACTAACCTTTTCCTTTGTGCTGTGAGTACCGAGCTGTTCAGCATATGGGCTGAACACTTTGTACTCAGTATTGTTTTCGGAGCTGGATAGGTAGTGAATAGGACAAGACAAAGTCTATATAAGACCAGTAAATACTTTCTAAGATGATTCCGTGCATTCAAGTCTGTGAAGAAAATAAAACAGGGTGTTGTGACAGTCAGTGGCCTGGGTGACTTTCAACCAGGTGGTCAGGGGAAGTCTCTGAATGACTGAAGGACCAGCTATGCAAAATCTGAAGAGTCCCAAGCAGAAGCAACAGCACAGTCAAAGATGCTGAGAAAGATTTTGGTTATGTCAGTGGTAACAGAACTCTGATTTTATAAAAGGAATTTCTCTGCATTGGTATTTCGGTTTCTCATTGACCTTGCAAATTACAGATAATAGACTTGTTTATATTGTCCTCAAAAAAAGAAGTAAGGGCCTCCCTCGTGGTGCAGCGGTTGAACGCCGAGTTGCGAAGCTGCCCACAGCCTCTGCAGTGCCGGTTCGATCCCCGGCTGCTCCCCGGCCCCCGGAGGAGGGTCCCACATGGCGCGCAGACCTCTCCTGCCGCCCACTGCTCCCCTCAGCAGTGTACTTCGGTCCTTCTGCCTGCTCTGCTCCCTGCTCTGGCTGTGGTGAATTCTCTCACCCTCCCGTGCTTCTGACTGTACCCAGTGCTTGTATAAACAAACAAACAAACAAATCTTTAAAAAAAAAAAAGAATAAGAAGTAAATTTGGAATAATCAAATACTTCTTTCCTGGGTTAAGAAATATAGCACTAAAGGCATTTGGACATTTTCGTAGCCAGCAGTTTTATCAGGAGACCTGTACATTTGTAGTCCATGCTTCAGTGCTTGCTTGAAACCCAGGGAAGAGAAGGCATACGCATCCCCAGCTGATGTGTTTTAGTCAACCAAGCAAATTCACGCTGATCCACAGTCCCCAGGAGTGTAGAGGGTAATACTGAGGGATAAATATGGAAAAGCCGGCTTTCTGCCCAGCCTCAGAGTCAAGCACAGGCCCGAGGGGGCCACCTGCATCTTTTTATAGCTTTCTTCTCAGCGAAATGGAACTGCTGCAGTGTGCCACCTTGGAAATTTTGCTTGCTGGCCGAGTACGTGACAGGTAAGCCCAATACGCTTTGGGAAGGTTATTTCAACTATTTGCTACATCAGGACTCTGTGATTGGTGAACATCAAAAACCCAAAGAAACACATGCATCCTTGGTTGCCCTTGGATTGCAGAGGGAACTTCACCGTCATACAGAGTCTGGAATTTTGTGTGATAGTTCTTAAGCTGACATTTTTTGGGCATCCCTGAAACTCAGCTTTGATCACCATTCATGCTCTCTGCTGCCTGTCTTGTTCTTGCTTCAGACTGTTCTTGATAAGATCTGCCGAGAAAGAAGTGCTTCCTACTGTGGTCCTCATACAACTAAGTGGCTCCAGACTGAGGTCCCCTGTTCAGTGTCTAATTAACCTGTGGGGAGTGGAACAAAAGCCACTTGGGAAGTGGAACAAAATGTCAGCGCTTTTATAGGATGTCACTTGAAAGTGTTAGCTGAATAGCCTCAGCTGTTCAAATAGTGAAGCTGTTGTGGTGGGGGTGAGGAGGGGACTGGCAGTGGGGCAGGGTGCTGGGGTGAGGTGTTAGGCCCAGCAGGGAAGGTCTAGACTTTGAGACTTAAAGGGCAAACAGAGGGGGCTGCACATTATATTTTCCTCTCAAAAGAAACCTGGTTTTGTTTAGAGAGCGCTGCCCACACCTGGACTGTGGAGGCAGATTTTTCTCTGTGCTCAGGTAGCGTGAGGGCTTGATTGAAAGGAAAGGGAGGCTAATTGCAGCAAAAGCTGTTTCCAATCGAATTGATTCCTGGGCCTGATTCTGCACTAAGAAATGAGAATGTTGAATGAGATCAGTTTCCTAGGCCGCCTGTAGGTAAGTAGCAGACGGAAAGTTTATTCCAAAACCACTTTCCCAAAGCTGAATTCTCAGGAGCAGTGATGTGCAGCTCAGGCAGGCATCCGGGTGGTCTGGGAATACTGGCCTGCATGGTCTCTACCAAATCTGCCTGCTTTAAACCCTTGGGCTAAGTCTAAAATGAATGATTTCTAATTATTCTTGGCACAGTTGGTGCATACTCTTGTTGGGAAAGATGTATAGACAAAGAATATTGAATCCAGTCTCATGGTCTCTGGACCATGATTAAGAATTCCTACTCTTGGGCCTCCCCGGTGGCACAGCGGTTGAGCACTGGGTTGCGAAGCTGCCCGCAGCCTCTGCAGCACTGGTTCTATCCCCGACAGCTCCCCGGCCATCGGAGGAGGGTCCCGCATGGCGCGCAGACCTCTCCTGCCGCCCGCTGCTCCCCTCAGCAGTGTACTTCGGTCCTTCTGCCTGTTCTGCTCCCCGCTCTGGCTCTGGTAAATTCTCTCACCCTCCCCACGCTTCTGACTGTACCCAGTGCTTGTATAAACAAACAAACAAATAAATAAATGAATAAATAAATTTAAAAAAAAAAGGAATTCCTACTCTTAAATCAGCACTCAAAAGAGAATGTAGGCATTTAGAATCATGCCTCTCACAAAGTAGTGGCTGATCAAAGGTTGTTCTATTTATGTCTCCCAGCTTTCCTAAGGTATACATTTGATCCCTGAGTGACATGGGATTAAACTGCTTGGGTCCACTTATATGTAGATTTTCTTGTAAACAGACAACAAAAACTTACAGTATTGAGAAGTACAGTGCAATATTATATTTTTCTCATGTTTGATTTTCTTTCTTTTTTAAAAAAGATTTATTTATGTATGAATACAAGAGCTGGGGCACAGGCCAGAGTTGTGGTGGGGGGGCGAGAGGATTCAAAGTGGGGAACAGAACAGGCAGACCAACTGAAATACACTGCTGAGGCGAAAAGTGAGTGAGACACGAGAGGTCTGCTTCGCCATGTGGGATGCTCTCTGGCTGTCTGGGGATCGAATTCATGCTGCAGAGGCTGCAGATTGCTTCATATTGTGGCGCTCAATCCCTTGCACCACAAGGGAGGCCCTCATGTTTGATTTTCTTAATAACATTTACTTTTCTCTAGACTGCCTTATTGTAAAATATACATAGTACATTTTAGTGGCAGGATGGCACAGAACCTGTGCAGCCGGGTAGAGTCTTGGAGCCCTCGGTGGCTTTTTCAGGCCTTTATGGGGATTTATCAAGTACACGGCAGGCAGGGGTGCCGGGGGGCCAGGAGGGTGGCAGGCCTCCTAGCCCCAGTGACTCTTCACTTTTTTTTTTTAAGCTTTATTTATTTATACATGCACTGGGTACAGTCAGATGCGTGCGGGAGGGTGAGAGAATTCACCAGAGCCAGAGCAGGGAGCAGAACGGGCAGAAGGACCGAAGTACACTGCTGAGGGGAGCATCGGGCGGCAGGAGAGGTCTGCGCGCCATGTGGGACCCTCCTCCGGTGGTTGGGGAGCAGCCGGGGATCAAACCGGCACTTTAGAGGCTGCGGGCAGTTTCGCAACCCAGCGCTCAACCGCTGTGCCACCGGGGAGTCCCTACTCTTCACTCTTTCTGGGCTCTCTGGCGTTCTCTCGTGACCTCGTTCTCTCTCTTGTTCTCCTCTTTCATTCTCTTTCAGTTCCACTTTCCTGACACCGCCCTTATGAGCCCAGTCTCAGCCCAGGTGACTCCTACCTACGCATGCCCACACCCTACTCCAGTGCCCGCCATCAGGCATGCATTCAGGACTGCAGCGTTCCATCGTTAATCCTAATGGTGGGAGCGCAGAAAAGCCTGACAATCGTTCACCCCACATACATAAAACATACAAAATATGTGTTAATTGTTATGAGCAAGTTATGTGGTCAATAGCATTTTTTCACTAGTTAAGTTTTTGAGGAATCAAGTTATAGGTGGAGTTTTTAAACTATGGGTATTAGTGCCCATACACCCTGTGTCTACTGTACTAATTATCTTTGTTTTATAGATGAGGAAAGTGGGGACACAGAGAGATTAACATACCTTGTGAGTTGTGGCTGGATCTGAACCCACACATTCTGATTCCAGAGACAGTGAACGTAAAATTCTGAGGACTCTAATAAAAGTGGATATCAGATTTGCCTACTTAAACCCATAGTACTTTCTCCCATCCTAGAACTAACCAGGCCTGACCCTGCTTAGTTTCCAAGACCAGACACATTCAGAGATCAGGCACATCACAGTGGTGTGGCCATGGACCATACCTCTTTTGACACTAAGGTCTCTGAACTATATTGGAGCACTCTCCCATACAAGTTATAATTTGTTGACCAGATACTATGTGCCAGGAACCATCTTAGTCCTTTATGCATTGTTTCATTGAAAAATGTGCTGATTGGGCCACCCTGGTGGAGCAAGGGGTTAAGTGTTGTAATGGCAGGACACAGAGCAGGTTTTCCATGACCCAAGCAGATGGGGTAAAGGAGGAGTCAGAGTCCTCAGTGGCTTTTGCAGGTCTTTTATTGGGATTTACCCAGTACACGGCAGGCAGGAGTCCTTGGGGGCCGGGAGGCTGGCAGGCCTCCCAGCCCCCAGCAAGTCTTCGCTCTACCTGGGCTCTCCAGCATTTTCTCGTGTTCTTCTCTGCTTCTCTCGTGGTTCTCTCTGCTTCTTCTGTCCCTGCTTCCTCTGGTGTCCTGGTGATGCTGCCCTTATAAGCCCAGTCTCTCAGCCCAGGTGTACCCACCTAGTCATGCCCACACCCTACTCCAGGTATCCACCACCAGGCATGCATTCAGGGCCGCAAGTTTCCCTTATCTATCCTAATGGCAGAAGGGCAGAAAAGATTGATATTTTACTTACCCTACAGTGTCAACACTATGAAGCAATTCGCAGCCACTGCAGCACAAGCTTGATGTCCAGTCAGGGAGCTACCCACATGGCACAGCAGACCTCTGCTATCTCACGTGCTGCTCCCCTCAGCAGTGTATATCAGTAGATCTTTTGTTTTGCTCCTCACTCTGTCTCTGGTGAATCCTTTTACCCCACCGCACCTCTGGCCTGCACCCCAGCTCTTGTATGCATAAATAAATAAATCTTAAAAAAAAAACCAAAAATATGCTGAGAAAATGCAGTATTAATATAATGTAATTAATGCTGTAGTAATGTACACATTGCGGTCTTAAGATAAGAAAAACTAGGAAGGTAACTATCCTGAGGCTCAAACTTTTTATTTTCTCTTTGGATAACTCTTTTTTGTACTGTATTCTTAATGAACTGGAGATGGAAGAAATTGAAAATCTCCAGTTCAAGTAGCATTTTCTTAGGGATGAGCAGAGAATAGAATTTATTAATTCATTTTACCTTTTTTTTTAATACAGGCATGTTTTTTTAATTTATTTATTTTATTTGTTTATACAAGCACTGGGTACAGTCAGAAGCACGGGAGGGTGAGAGAATTCACCAGAGCCAGAGCGGGGAGCAGAGCAGGCAGAAGGACCGAAGCACACTGCTGAGGGGAGCAGCGGGCGGCAGGAGAGGTCTGCGCGCCATGTGGTTCCCTCGCCAGTGGCTGGGGATCGAACCGGCGCTGCAGAGGCCGCGGGCAGCTTCGCAACCCAGCGCTCAACTGCTGCGCCACCAGGGAGGCCCTATTAATTCATTTTAGTTCCTTAAGTAACCTGTTAAAACTCTGTCCTCCCTCGCAGCACTGCAGTGTCAAGCAGCTAGCTCTGTGCTGACTGAGCCGTGTGAGAGGAAGAGCACTATTTATGAGCAGGGGCTGTGGGCTGGACTTGTGTTCAAATACTTCTCCAGGCATTGTTTCACTTGACCTCATGTTTCAGATAGCCCTTTGGAATAAGACCTTTAAGCAAAGATCTTACCATGCCTGTTAGTTTCTCAAGCGGAAAAATGCACAATTGAGAAACATGCTCAGGGCACCTCAACAAGGCCAGGAGAGAAGAGCTAGGGAGAGAAAGGAGCATGTGAGCTTGCCAGGGCAGAATTTGTATCTTCCTGATGATTCCCAAGCCAGTCTGGGTGGCATCACTGACTAGGCTGGCCCAGCCAAGATCACACAGAGCGGGAGGATCCTAAATCACAGGGGATCATCTGCTCCATTGACTGAAACCAACACATAAGCAGGGCTGGGCCCACTTGACGTGGGTGAGACCCTGAGGGGCTCCCAACCGCAGCCCCACCTGCTGGTGCAAATGGCTGTCCCAGCGAGCAGGCCCCACCACAGCCCCACCCTGGAACACCAGCCTCCCCACCCGACATAGAGGGAGTACAGTTGGAGTATGTTTAGGGCACACCTAGGTGGGGCATCCTCTGCAACTATTTTCCAGGTTGGTCTTGCCCAGTGTGATGCAGCCAGCCAGGCAACACCAGATGTTAAGTACCCATCTGTTCAGGACTCACTGATGAAGGACAGTCAGGTTCCAGATCTTAAGAAGCCTGAGCCTTTTGTGGGGGGAGGGGTAGAGAGTAGACCACTTGGCCATGACCTCACCTTAGCAGATGGCCTCCAATTATGGCTTTTGAGATTTAATACACAGTGATAGAGGCACACTGAAATAGTTATAACAAGGAATGTTCCACAGGCAGCTTTCAAGTTGTACAGTGTTTCCTGTACCCTTGAGAGGGATTTCCTTACTGAGTCTTGAAATTAACAAGTAGCAGCATCTGTGTGCCTCTGTGTGTGATTAGAGGCCATTCATTTGTTAAATGGAACTCTTAAAAAATATACCACACTCTTTGTATCTTGTTTTGATAGATCGTTGTTTTGTTTAGCTTTTTGAAACTGCCAGGCCCCTGTAAATGCAAGTGACTTGGGTCACTTTTGATTTCTGAGAAAGAGCTGGGAAGACCAAAGATTAGAGATCTTAAAAGAAAAATAAACCTAAGTTCTGTTTCTGCAGATGTTCTGATCCCAGCCCAGCCTTCCCAGTGGCAGGTCCCGCCAGCATCTCAAGAGCCCCTGGCTCAGCTCTGCTACTGTCTGTGGGACCTTGAGTCAGTTACCCAGACTATGGGCTGTGCTCCCACAGTGCAAGACCCACAGGCCAGTGTTCCATTGCAGAGTCCCCTAGTCTGTGACAGCTTCAGAAGTTAAAGATTTGCTTCACGGCTTGCAAAGATGCTCTGGGAGTGTGGACCTCCCACAAGCCAGCTGCCTGGCTGGCATTCAGAGGGGTAGGAAAGCAGGACAGGGAGGATAGGTGGCTTGGAAGCCAGACAGCTTGGCTCTGGAGTTACTGATACACTGGGAGAGACAGTGGGGTAGCTCTGGCCTGGTGGTCCAGCATGCAGCTGGATTTAAGATGGCCACCACTCGGTTGGTCATCAGGTACCTAGTAAGCGCCTGCTCTGTCCTTGGTTTGCTCTAGACTCTGGTGATTCAACAGTGCACAGGTGAGCTTCCTGTCCCTCCTGGCGTTTATAGTCCTCTCAAGTGGAACCATCGTGGTGGTGGTGTGCGGTTTGGGGGGCAAGTGGCCGAGACTGACTATATGAAGTGATTTTATCTATAGTTCAATGCCATAAATCAAAAAGGGGGCGAAGCATCCGAAGAGTGGGCGAGGTCTTTTAAATTCTTCCAGCACTGAACGAATTCACCTGTGCCCTTTGCGCAATCATTTTCACCCCCAGGGTCTCGTGCTAGGCTCTCTGTTTCTGCATTCCACAAAGAAGGGTTGGCGTACCCCTCTTAAAGTTTCGGCCCTTGTCAAGTTCCCACTCTGTTCCCCTTTCCTCAGCGGACCAGGATGGGTGGAAACAGGCTAGGCCTGACCCTCCACCGTCTCCCCAAGCACTATCGACCCGTCCCAGGTATCACCTAACCCCGGCCGCCCGGCCTCCCTTCTACCTCGCCGAGGATCTCCGAGCTTTCCCAGAGTAGCCGGGCTCGGCGGCTGCAAGCTCGCGGGCGGGGCACACCTGTCGGGGCCCGGCCCCCTCCGGTGCGCCCCAGGTGGCTCGGGGCGGGGAGGAGCCGCGCCCCGCCCCGCCCCGCCCCGAGCGGCGGGAGCCAAAGCCGGCCCCCGGCGGGCGCGCTGGGAACCGGGACCCGGAGTCTGGAGCCCGGCGGGTGCGCGGAGAGGCCCGGCGGACGCGGGCGGCGAAGGTGAGCGGGGTGGGCGCAGCGGGCTGGGGACTCGGGTCGGCGGGGGGACTGCGGACCCCGCGCCCCGCCCCCCAGGGGCCGCGTCGCTGCGGCGGGCAGTGCGGGGCGCCCCCACCCAGCGCGCCGCCAAGCGGGGCGAGCGGCGGCCGCGGCCGGGAGGAGGGGTGCGTGTCGGTCGCCACCCTGGACGGACAGCTGTGAACATCTGGACCCGGCAGGAACTGGGGCCGGGGGCAGGGCTGGCGCTGCATGGGTCTCCGAGTGGCGCGAGCGCCAGGGACGCACGGCTCCGGGTCCCCGGTGGGATGAGAGGCTGGGACCCGGGAGAGCGTGGAGCAGGGGCGGGGGATCGAGGCCCCTGGAGTAGCCAAGAGCGAACTCCTGCCTCGCCCTCTGCGGCTTTTCACACGGGCTTCTCGCTCCTGCCGGTGCTGAGTCTGCCGGGCTCTTTACTTTTGGTGACGGTGTGCGTAACCGATCACACAGGGGTTAGTTACCCAGCGATTTGAAAAAGCTGTGTATGTGCGCGCGTTACGCTGACTCCGGGGTCTTAGCCTGTAAGACTGCAGATCTGTGTGCTCTGGGGTGTTGTGTGGGGTGGGGTGGGTGGGGCTGGGAGTGGAGGGGGCTGTTCACGTTCACAGGCAAAGTGATAAAGTGGAAAAAAGTCTAGAATGGCGTTTAAATTCTAGTTCTAGCTGTGTGACCTTGAGTGAATTTTTTTCGCTGATTCTCAGTTTTCTCAGAGGTAAAGTGGGCGTTGTAATCACTACAACAACCTCAAGTTTTATGGTGAGCATAAAGCACACAGCACAATATTTGATGAAAGTTTTCCCCCCTCTGTATTGTTCAATATTTTATTTCTCTCAGAGGCCCTCCAGACTTAAATTTATTTTATTTATTTTTTTTTAATGGGAGGGAGATACTGAAGGCTGAAATTATGCTTTTAGGTGGAACCATGGTGATGGTGTGTGATTTGGGGGGCTGGCTGGGTGTGCTTTGCTCCTCTGCTTTGCTCCTGGTTAGGACTCCTCGAGGTGGTCTTGGTCTCCAGAGATCTTAATCCCTTCCTAGAGGCCAGGATTGTGAGGCCCTGCAGAGGAAAGGGATGTTACCAGGGCTCTCATCATTACTGACTGCATTTGTCAGGATTCTTTCAGTTAGTTTTGGTCCGTTGAAAACTGCCTTATTCAATACAGAAATTGATTGGGTCACAAATGAAAAGGCGGAAGGTTTATCTGCAGGCTAGACCAATGTGTGGCCAAGCCATGTCTGTGGATAGGGGGTGGTTTTCCCTGGCAGGTGTGAGTACTTTACCCAGCTGCCACCAGTAAGTGGGGGGGAATTAGTTCCTCCCCAGCTGCAGACGGTTGATGGTGATTCCCAGTGAGCAGTTTGCATTCTTGGTAGCTAAAAATAGAACATGTCCACTGCATGTCTCTGCCTTTGCTCACAACCACTTAAAGGAAGTCTTTACGAAATTGTATTCTGTCCGTCAGTCATCATCTTTATTCAAGGCATGGAAGGCATGCTGTGTGTTTGTCCTTACAGTCATTGTTTTGTTGTTCACTTACCCATTCAACTTTTAATAGATGCCCAATATTTGCCAGGGCCTCTGCCAAGGGTGAAAATGACTGCAATTTGAGTAACTCGCAGTCTGGTTGGAAAGGTAGATGTGTGGTAACAGTACCTAATGCTGTCTGGAGGTGTAGCAGACACTACCCAGGGATACTGTAGTTAAACTCTATATTGGAGATGAGTAGGGCTGCTCTAGGAGAAAGCTAGAGTTGGAGGGCCTTTCCAGGCCATGTGGTAGGGCATTCAGGGCACTTTCTCTGGTAAATAACATTATTTAGGTTACTTTGCTTTCTTGCTCACCAAATAAGTAGGTGGTTCAAAGTGGTCACAGCTCTAGATTGGTTTCTGGAAGATTCTTCTGGTTTCCCTGTCCTGCTGCATGATGACTGGAGTCCATCATACCTTCACATGATACACACTGAAAGAAGAAAGGGAGGAACAGGGTTTACTATTTTTGTGATTTTTTTTTCCCCCCAAAACTTCCCAGAAGTTCTTTATGCCGTTGCTCCAGTACTATTGGCCAGGATGGCCACGTACCCACCCCTAAACCAGTAACTGGCAAAGGAGGAGAGGGTGGCTGCGATTGTCATGGCCAAGCAATCTTGTGGAACTTAGGGAAGCCTCCCCTTTCCCGAGCACATGGATGCCCCACATCTGCGCAAAGTCAGACTTCTGTAGCAAGGAGGAAAGTGAGATGCTTAGCCCGGCTGTTAGATCAGCAGCCAACCATGTCTCCTGCAGGTGATGACAGATGAGGAAAGGCATGGCCTGTACGGGCAGTCAGGAGATGTTCAGTACAATAGGAGAAGTATAGGGTGTGGCTGAGGGGAGGAAGAGCTGAGATGCGAGAAGCAGGTAGAGACAGGAGTGCCCTATGTTAGATAGCACTCTGAGTTTCAGTAAAAGCATAAATCTTGGTCCCATTCCTCAAAGAACTTATACTCAGAACTTGGAAAATTCCTTGAGTTTTTTGTCCTCCCATTAGTAATAGCAACAATGGCTCATGCTGTAGTAATTACCAAGGGGTTCTTTAGGGGTAGAAGAGTTTAGGGAGGGGCCATATGGACAGATGTCCCTGATTTACCATGCTTTGACTTACAATTTGTTGATTTTATAATGCAAAAATGATAGGTATCCCATCGAGACTGTACTTGGGTTTTTGAGTTCTGATCTTTCCCTGGGCTATGATATGTGGTACCATGTCCTTGGGTGTGATGGAGCAGTGAGCCACAGCGCCTGGTCAGTCACCTGACCAGGTCAGTCACCTCTATGTCTTGATGATGTTTTTAACTCATCAGTATTTCCAATTTGCCATGGGTTTATTGGGACATAACCCCATTGAAAGTCAAGGAAGATCTGTAGTTCGAAAACACCTCACAGGTCCTCCCTGGTGCCTCAAGGGGTTAAGCACAGCACTATGAAGCTGTCCGCAGCCTCTGAAGCATGAGTTCAATCCCTGGCCGGCCAGGGAGGTACCCACATGGCACAGCAGACCTCTCCTGTCTCGCTCACTGCTCCCCTCAGCAGTGCATTTCAGTCAGTCTGCCTGTTCTGTTCCCCACTCTGTCTCTGGTGAGTCTTCTTGCCCTCCGCATATCTGGCCTGTACCCCAGTTCTCGTATGCATAAATAAATCTTAAAAAGAAAAGAAAAAGAAAATGCCCCACAGATGGTCCTACTGTGTCTCCCACCTCTACTGTTCCCCAGAACTTCCCCCGTGCCTTTGGAGAACACTTTCTTGCTCTACATCATGTCTTCCTGTCAGTGTTGTTACCTGTCTTCACACTGATAGGCTGGACTTTGGTGAAGATGCAGTTGGTACATCATGGACTAGAAAAATGGTTCTTCTGATGTAAGTCAGAAGGTATAAGGTAAATACTCTACGGTTGTTAGGTAGGAAACCAACCTCTGTAGTGTACTATTATAAAATCATTTAGCCTATTTTCACTTGAAGGATGAGACAAACACTACTTTTTGTTTCCATTTGATATGGTGGATATTGCGAGTTAGATTGGGCAGCCAGGGATGCTCCTTATGATACTCCATTCTCAATATTGAGTTAGCACAGAAAGTGGCCAGAAGACTTGGTTATTAATCCTGGAAAAAGGAAAGAATGGGGAGCAGCACCAGTGAACTGGCCAGGATCACTGGTAGAATGCGAGGGAATGAAGTGGTGGAGACCCCTTGGATAGTTAGGTATTCCAGTTTTCACGGAGCATCTACTGTTGATAGACTGGGTGCCAGGTACTCGGGGTGAGAGTACAGAAAGACAAGGTCTCTGTAGTCTCACGGAGCTTATAATCTAGTAGAAGCAGCCATATTTATATTTTGTCTCATTGACAGGTGGTGAGAAGTACTGTAACGAAAGAGAAAATAAGGTTAACAGTGTGATAGTTGGCAACAAGCGGGGCACCAGGCTAGACGTCTTCGGGATGTTTCTCTCTCAGGTTTCTGGCAGAGAAATGGCCTGAACAGATAAGGTATTGGGCAAAAAAAGGACAGGTGTTCACTTGGAAGAAGAGGGTTCTATATTGAATAACTCAGTTTTTAACAGGTTTCTTTCATGGAGAATTTCTTTGTTTGCTGTTCCTCCCATTGTCCCCAAACACGATTTACAATGACTTAGAGAACATGGTACCAGGTGATGGGAAATAAGTGAAGAAATATGAGCAAAGGGAAAAGAAGGGTCATTTCTTTCATCATTGCATTCCAGAATTGTTTAGCTTTGGTAGCAGGGGAAGGAGGAAGTATAATGATTAAAATGTGGTGATGATTCATGTTCCAGGTTTATTATTTAAAAAGTAAGAAAATACATTTTGATGCCTTAGAAAATCATCTTTTTTGTGTATACTTAAAGAGCCTATTTTATTTTATAGAAAATGTAGTCTCTTTACTAAGAACTTAAATGAAATATAAAAATAGATATGTTGTTTTTTTTTTTTGTTTTTTTTTTTTTAGGACAACTTAAAGTATATCAAAGGTAAACAGTGACCAGACCCTTATTTTTTTTTTTTAAAGAACACTTTATAAGTGTAAAGATCATTCTCACTTCATAGGATATACTAAACCGACTATAGCCTGGATTTGGTTGGTAGGCCATAATTTGCTTATTCTTGCTTTATAATTGTTATAAAAGATAAGTGTTTAAACAAGAAAAATGAATTTTTGTTGACTTTTATTTATTCCGTTGTCAGTACTCTACATTTCTTTGTGTAGCTCAGGTTTCCCTCTGGCATTATATTTATTCTGCTTAAAAAATTCATTTAACTTTTTATGTAACTGAGGTCTCCAGGCAATGAATTCTCCCAGTTTCTCTTTTTCTATGACAATCTTTGTCTTTGAAAGATACTTCACTGGGTAGAGAATTCTGGTTGGCAGTTCCACCCTGCCCACCTCCCTTCAGTTTAAAGATGTTGTTTCGTTGTGTTCTTGACTGCCTTCTGTGAAGTCTCCTGTATACTTATGTTTTGTATTCCTTTGTATTTTGTTTTTTCTTTTACTGTATTTAAGATTTCCTTTTTGTCCTTGGTTTTAGCTGTTTCAATATGATATACCTAAGGGTGTGTGTGCATGTCCATGCCTGCGCCTGTGTGGTGTTCTGCAACTGCTTAGGTCTGTGGTTTGGTGTTCATGAATTTTAAAAAATTCTTCGCAAATATAGCCACACTTTTGTTTTGGACACCATGTTTTGTGTCATTCATTTTTGTTCTTGTTTTAGCTTGGATGATTTTATTGACCTACTTTCAAATACACTGATTCTTTCCTTGCCTCTATCAAATCTCCTGATGTTGAAAGCATGCGTCACTTTTATCACCACTGTGTAGTCTTGTAAGAATTTCCATTTCATTCTTCCTTATAGTTTCTATCTCTCTGTTGAAATTAAACATTGGATCTTTGATGTTCTCCATTTGCCCTTTAGGGTCCTTCATAATTAATTATGGCTATTTAAAATTTTGTGTGTGATAGTTTCAACACCTGTGTCGCATGACTTCTGGTTCTGTTCATTACTATGTCTCTTGGCAGTGCTTTTTTTTCTTGATTTTTGCATGCCCTGTAATGCATTGTTGAGAATTACATGTCTAGTGTAGGACATCAGAGGCTATGAAAAATAGTTTTCATGCCTCCAGATGAGAATGCATCCTATTTCTACTAGAACTTTAGTATAGGGGGTGGTCAAGCTGTTAGGAGTTGAACTGATTTGAGGTTTGTTATTGGTATGGTTGTCCTCAGTGAACCACAAACTGTACATTTCTTTTTTGATAACTTGTGTTTCGAATTGGTACTGGTTTGAGGAATGACTTTTCTCAGCGTTTCAGTGTTAGCCTTGGGTATTTCTTTTGTCTTAGGGTGGCCTATCTCCATTTTCTTCAGTTTCCCAGTAGAAATCCATTGTTACTTGATGCTTGGTTGCCACTGTACAGGTGTATGGCTCACCTCATCCCGCAGGTGGTTAGTTCTCAGATTTTGGCTAGTTTGTTCCCCTTTGACCTCAGCTGTCTAGTGGAGTCAAGGAAGTTATGAATTTGCAGTTTATCTTTTCATTTCTTAATGTGTTGTAAGCACATGGGAGGGATGCTATCTTCAATTCTCTATACCCCAAGCAGAAATCCAAAGCCTTGACTTGATGCTTTCATCTGTCCTTTTATGATCATCATGTAAAGTCCTGGTACTGTTTTTTTTTTTTTCTTCTGCTCTGTGCTTTACAAATTCCATTTATACATTTCATACAAAATACATCGGTGGTTCTTAACAGTTACCTGGGAAACAAACAAAATACAAATTTAGGGCCCTTAATGTTTCAATTAATAAATGGTGGAATCCAGCATGGGTAGCTTTTAAAAGCTCCAAGGTGATACTGATGTACATCTAAGTTGAGAACCTAAGATCTAAGTATTTACTTTTTATTTCACAGAGATGCTATACTTCTCCTTCCCCTGCTACCAAGCTGTATACGATTCACCTTGTGATTTTTGTGCATGTTTCCCTCAGTGACAGTTAATTGCCCTTTCTTAGTCTCATAGACCAAGAAGGAAACTTAGAATTCTTCCATTTAACTTTTCACCACTTACATGAATACCCTTCATGATGATCTATGGTTTTGGTACTGCTTGAAATCTTTCAGGGGTTGGAAGCTCTGCTATTAAAGATAATATATATCTTACCATGAGATCGCCTCACTGATTAGAGGTGTTTTTCCCTCTATTGAATTGAAAACATGTCCTTCAATCTAAATAATTTGATGCACAGCCTTGAACTGTTTTGAAAGAAATCGGTGTGATCTAGTGCACATGCCTGTGCACACACACATACATACTCATACACATGACATGCATATTGTGAGATGGCATTACTGTAAGCCTTCCATCTCTTAATTTGATTTTATTATCCACCAAAGGGTTGTTTTCTGCAACATGCAAAATAATTATCCAGCCCATCTTCCACTGTACAAACTTTCAAAGGTTTAAAGACATTTCTCCTGGCATCTCCTGGCACAATTCTTTTCTTTCTTTTTTTTTTTTTAATATTTAGTAGACCTGGGGCATATGTCAGAGGCGCAGGGACTGAGAGGATTCATCAGAGACAGAGTGGGGAGCAAAACAAGCAAATCTACTGAAGTACACTGCTGAGGGAAGCAGCCGGTGAGACAGGAACCGTCTGCTGTGCCATATGTGGGTTAGCTCCCCGGCTGGGGGATCCAGCTCAGGCCACAGCTGTGATAGTGCTGATACTTAACCCCTAGCCACCAGGGAGGCCCTAGGCACAATTCTTGTGCCTCGTTTAATGCTGGTTCCTTCAGTTTCCTCGCTGTCCAGTGTCATGTGCTATATGGGCTTCGGCGTGTGGTGTCCTTCTGAAATGACAACTTTGTATAGGAGTGAAGACTTTGCAGGAGGGCAGATCAATTCAGAGGAGAGGGAAGGAGCCTTGTCTTTTTCTCCACACCATTTCATTACACCCAAATTCAGTGGGGGTGTAAATCAAAGCCAACTTTTGAGGAACATAGTTGATGGCTTTGTAATGTTTAATTGTCCTCCCACTGTTTTCATATTAATAACGAGTGTAGACTGGTCCAGTCCCCATGGAAAACAATATGGAGGTTTCTCAGAATATTAAAAATAGGTCTACCATATAATCCAGCAATTCCATTCCTAGGTATCCACCTAAAAATGGAAAAACTAATTCAAAGGGATTATTATTCAGAATGCAGAGGTCCTGCATTCACTATAGCATTATTTACAATAGCCATGTTATGGAAACGACCTAAGTTCCTGAGGGCACAGGAGTAGATTAGAAAAATATGGTATATATACACAACAGAATACTGCTCAGCTATTAAAAAAGAAAGATAAGGGCCTCCCCGGTGGCGCAGCGGTTGAGTGTTGGGTTGCGAAGCTGCCTGCGGCCTCTGCGGCGCCGGTTTGATCCCCGGCTGCTCCCCGGCCACCGGAGGAGGGTCCCACATGGCGCGCGGACCTCTCCTGCCGCCCGCTGCTCCCCTCAGCAGTGTACTTCGGTCCTTCTGCCTGCTCTGCTCCCCGCTCTGGCTCTGGTGAATTCTCTCACCCTCCCGCGCTTCTGACTCTGCCCAGTGCATGTATAAACAAAACAAACAAACAAACAAACAAATAAATAAATAAAACATGCCTCTATTAAAAAAAAAAAGATAAACTTGCCATTTGTGACAAATAAGAGAACTAGAGGGGATAATGGTAAATGAATTAAATCAGAATGAGGAAGACAAATACCAGATGGTATCACTTATATGTGTGGTATAAAGCAATAAAATAAAGGGTCAGACAAAACCAAATCAATAACAAACCCTAGAAATCTGTGGAATTGTGGTTATAAGACAGGGAGGGGAAGGGAGGTGAAAGGAAGGGAGGGGTCTGGGCTGTGGTAGAGGGCTAAGGGTGTTTTGGTGACAGGTGTGGCAGTGACTTGTATCTGAGAAGATGTGATCCTGTGCCTCTGAATCACATGCAGTATTGCAAACCAGTGTGATCTCAATTAAAAAACAAACTATGTTCCAGTCAAGGAACTGGATTTTAGCGGCATTGGCTAACAGGTATACTGTCAGCTTTATCTATAACTACCAACAAAGGGACCGATAACCCTGTATTTACTTTGGACCATGGACAAACTGGGTAATCTAGGTGAACTTGTTACCTTAGTTCTCATGTGTGAGATGCTGTGGCAGGTGCTGCGCGAGCTGTCCAGTATTTCACAGCTTGGAGCCTGTTTGGGGACAGGTGACATGCAAGGTGAGTGTCAGTATGTCTTGAGGTGGGTAAAAGGTCTTAGAGGTCACAGCAGAGAGGTGGTCACGGAGGGGAGAAGGTTATACAGGTGGTCAGGGAAGACTTGATTTGGGGCTTGAAGGTAAGCACCAGACTTACGGAGTGGAAAGTATTTTGGGGCAGGGGTGCAGTCAGGACTTGCAAGGAGAAGGAAGATATTTTAGTATTCTCCCAAGTTCTGGTTTCCTTAGAAGTGACATAACTCCTTCGGCTCTGAGAGCAACTGTAGGTACGGTAGAGAGGGAAATCTTATTTAAAATGGGTCTGTAGAAAGGATCAACACAGAGATAAGAATGAGCACATCTTTTCTCACCTCTGTCCCCCATGCCTGAGCCTTCAGAGGCTCCGACTCTGAGTGATGTAGTTTACATGGTGCTGTGGAAGCAGTTTGTCATAGTGAGCTTCACCTTAGCTCAGGCCATTTCAGGGCTGGTAGCTTTAGCCAGGCCTCTCTCTGCCTTGCCTCAAGCTTTGGAGCAAGCACCTACAGCTACCAACCTAACTTTTTCTGCTTTCTCTTTGCAGAAGAATGAGGAAGACAAGTTTCTAGATGGTATCATTTATATGTGTGATATAAAGAAATAAAGGGTCAGACAAAACCAAATCAATAACAAATCCTAGAAATCTGTGGAATTGTGGTTATAAGACAGGGAGGGGAAGAGGGGAAATGAAGGGAGGGGAGGGTACTGACTGATATATATATATTTTAATAAAGATTTATTCATGCACACAAGAGCTGGGGTACAGGCCAGATATGCGGGGGGTGAGAGGATTCACCAGAAACAGAGCAGGGAACAGAACACGCAGATTGACTGAAATACACTGCCGAGGGGAGCAGCGGGTGAGACAGGAGAGGTCTGCTGCGCCATGTGGGTAGCTCCCTGGCTGTCTGGGGATCAAACTCGTGCTGCAGAGGCTGCAGACAGCTTCATAGTGTAGTGCTTAACCCCTTGTACCACCAGGGAGGCCCCTGATAAATATATATTTTAAGATTTATTTATTCATGCATACAAGAACTGGGGCACAGGCCAGAGATGTGGGGTGGGGTGGTGAGAGGATTTGCCAGAGACAGAGTGGGGAACAGAACAGACATCCACTGAAATACACTGCTGAGGGGAGCAGCGGGAGAGGCAGGAGAGGTCTGCTGGGCCATGCGGGCAGTTCCCTGACCAGCGGGGGTTGAACCCACGCTGCAGTGGCCGCGGGCAGCCCCACAGTGCTGCGTCCCAACCCCTTGTGCCACCAGGGAGACACCCGGACTGATACTTTGTTAAGAAGTGTATGCTACGCCTGCCATTCCTTATGATCCTCTTCATCTGTGAGACAGTTTTCTGGGTCTTGTCCATAGCTATACAATGACACCATCAAAATACTGTGTGAAAGTCTGATAATTGATTATTGGTATAATAATCAATTGTTGAAAACCTCGCATTCATTTTGGGATTATCTTGCTCTGGTAGAAAATAAGGGTGCAAGGACATTATGAAAAAGATAGGCACTGGGTATGTGTTTGCACCTTGGCAAGCTACGAGGACCGCAGTTCTTAAGCAACTGCAAGGAGGGTTGGAACGAAGATGAGTTTTGAGTAATACAGATTAGGTATTAGTAGTACCGAGAAGCATACGTCATACATCTTTCTCTCTTGGGAACAGCTGATAGCAGAGACTTACATTATTTTCTTTTTTGCCTTGGCAGCCAGGAAGCCCAGAGCTAAATGTGAAAATACTCAAGTGGTAATTTTACTGCAAGTTCTAAGTACAGAGATTTTTCAGTCTTGCATCATGATTTAATTTTTTTTAAAACACTATTTTATTACCATGGTGATAAAGTTCATTATAGAAAGTGTGGGAAAGAATAGATTACATCCCTAGTCAGGTATTTTCCCACCATATAGAAATATTTACATTATAATCAGTTTCATGTCTTCTAAGTACTTGTGTATTTTTACAAAAATCAAAATGAGCATTTCTTTTTTTTTTTTCTTTTTAAGATTTATTTATGCATATGAGACCTTGGGTGCAGGCCAGAGATGTGGTGGGGGAGGGTGAGAGGATTCACCAGAGACAGAGTGGGGAGCGGAACAGACGGATCTACTGAAATACACTGCTGAGGGGAGCCGCGGGCAAGTAAGGAAAGGTCTGCTGTGCCATGTGGGTCCACTCCCTGGGCTGGGGATCTGACTCTTGCTGCAGTGGCTTCTGAGAGCTTCACAGTGCTGAGACTTAACCCCTTGCACTACCAGGGAGACCCAAAATGATGCTTTCAATACTGCATGAAACTCCTTTTTAGAAACTTTGTAAGTATTTTCCGTATCATTAAATATTCCTGCGCAGCATTATTATTAATGACTGGCATAATATTTCATTATGAGGATACATTTTGTGTTTTTAATTTGAGCTCAACTTTTTGCTATTAGAAATAAAAATCTGACATGTACATTCTTGTAGCTAAATTTCTAAGCATATCCACAGTTATTTCCTTAGAATAGTTTCCAGAATGACATAATTGAGCAAAGGAATATAATGTTTTTAAAGCTTTGGATAAATATTTCCATGTTGCCTTCCAGAAAGCATGAACTAGTCTGTATTATCACCCAGAGTTTAAGAGTCCATCTTTCCCACACCTCTTGCAGTACCAGGACTATCACTTAATATCTACATTAAAGAGCAGGACTTCTGCTTGTAGGCAGTTGGGGTAGGGGTGGGGGGCGGGGGGTGGTTTGCAAAGGCTCTCTACCAGAAAGTAGCTAGCAGTCTGGACAAATTGAGCAGAAAACTGCTTTTATCACTCTGGTCATCAAAGGGATTCACTTTACTCAGTGTTTTTCCAGATCCTTCTCCCCTTTTTCAGTTCAAATCTTAAAAAAAAAAAAAGTTCTTTTATTATAAATACTTATATTTGTTATAGAAAAAGAGGAAAGAAAACATAAAAAGGAGAAAATTAAAATTACCTGTAAGCCTGCTTTGTATGTGTTTTCTAATCTGCTCATTTCAGATCTTTCTGTGACGACAGAAATGTTCTATGACATCCAGAACAGTAGCCACTGATCTCACATGTTTATTGAACACTTGTGGTGTTCAAATGTGGTGTATGTAACTGAGGAACTGAATTTTTAATTTTTATTCTCATTAATTTAAATATATACATGTGGCTAGTGGCTATAGTAGTGGACAGCCTAATTCTACTGTTGCTGTACTATGCTGGTATGAACACATATGTAGTTAAAAAAATCATATGGGGCCTCCCTGGTGGCGCAGCAGTTGAGCGCTGGGTTGCGAAGCTGCCTGGAGCCTCTGCAGCGCTGGTTCGATCCCACATGGCGTACAGACCTCTCCTGCTGCCCGCTGCTCACCTCAGCAGTGTCCTTCAGTCCTTCTGCCTGTTTTGCTCCCTGCTCTGGTGAATTCTCTCACTCTCCTGCACTTCTGGCTGTACCCAGTGCTTGTATAAATAAATAAATAAATCTTTAAAAAAAATCATATGGCATATCTTATTTTGTATCCTTATGATTAACGTAAACATAATTTTAACCACTGACTTATATCCCATTGAATAATTGTACCATATTTTACAATCTTTGTGCCTGTATAGTATTTCTAATATTCAAATATTATAAACAATATTTCAGATGATAGCTAAAGTTGTGACATTAATAATTTAAGGAGGCTAAATTCTTGAAATTTGAATTATTGTATCAGATTTGATACCATTTCAAACTTTCCAAGTTATACTGGTGAATATTCTTATATGAAAGCATCTCAACATTATTATTTAAATAGATATAACTACACATGCCATTAAATTCACCCTGGTAAAGTCCACAATTTAGTGGTTTTCAGTGTAATTAGAGTCAGACAACCACCATTACTTGTTCAGAACATTGTCATGACTTCACGAAGTCTCATACAAACTAGCAGTCACTCCTCATTCCTTCCTCCTTTCAGCCCCAACAACCACTAATCTGCTTTCTGTCATGACCCATTTGCCTATTCTGGGCAATGTGATGTAGATGGGCTTATTCAGTACGTGGCCTTTTATGTGTGTAGCTTCTTTCACATAGCATGATGTTTTCAGAATTTAAGGTTCATTATGGCGTCAAGGTTAGAGCATCAGTCAGTAATTCATTTTTATCACTGAAAAATACTCTATTTTATGGATATACCACCATTCAATTACTGCTCATTTTTATCAATTTTGGGTTATTGCCATTTTTCCCCTTTTATGAAAATGCTTATATGAACATTCATCTGTAGGTTTCATGTGGGCATGTTTTCAGTTCTCTTAGGTATAGACATAGGAGTGGAATTTCTGGATCATGCAACTCTTAATTTTAAATCTTGAGATTTTGGTCAAATGCCACGCTCTTTCCAAAGTAGCTGCACCATTTTACATTCTCACCAGTAATGTGTGAGGTTCTGGTTTCTCCGCATACCTGCCTCATTTTTTATCCATCTTTTCATTTATAGCCATGCTAATGGATATAAAGTATCTGTGATTTCCATTTGTGTTTTCATAATAACTAAGCATCTTGCATGTACTCTTTGGCCTTTTATATATTTCTTTGGAGAAATATGTTTTTAGATTTTCTGCCAGTTTTCAGTTAGGTTGCTTCTTTTTATTCTAGAGTTGTAAGAGTTTTCCAAACACATTTTGGATGTTAGATCCTCATCAGATAGGAGTTGAAAATATTTTCTCTCACTCTGTAGGTTGCCTTTTCACTCTCTGGATCATATCTTTGAAACACAAAAGTTGTAATTTTGATAACATCCTATTTCATTTTTTTCTTTTTATTCATGCTTTTGGTTTTATGTCTATGTAACCATTGCTTATCTCATGGTAATGAAGGTTGATCTCTGTGTTTAAGAATTTTATTTTTATCTCTTTTTAGATACTTGATCTATTTTGAATTAATTTTTGCATATGGTATGAATAAGGGATTCACTTTATTCATTTGTGTGTAACTATTAAGTTGCTCAAGGTAACTTGCTGAAGAAGATTCTTTCCTCCATCAATTGTCACAGCACCTTTGTCAAAAAACAACTGACCACGAGTAATAGTCTACTTCTGTATTCTCTATTCTCTACCTTTGGTCTGTATGTCTAATATCAGAATGATACAATTTTAATTTTTACTTTGTAGTAATTTTGATATTGTGAACTAGAAGTTTTCCAACTTTGCTCTTTTTCAAAATTGTTTTGGCTATTTTGGATTCCTTATATTTCCATGCAGATTTTAGGATTACACTGTTAATTTCTTAAAAAAAACAAAAAACAAAAAACAAAAAAACCCCCCACAAACAACCAGCTAGAGTTTTGACATAGATTGCATTGAATCTGTTGATCAATTTCAGGATTATTGTGATTACTGTGTTTATGGTCTTCGAATCATAAACCTGGGATGTTTCACAGTTACTTAGGTTTTCTTTAGTTTCTTTCAGTGATATTTGGTTATTTTTAGTGTTCAAGTCTTGCATTAATTTTGTGAAATTATAACAGCATTTTTTTCCTGATGCAGTGAAATGAAATTATTTTCATTTCATTTATGGATTGTCCGTGATAATACATAGAATTGGTAATTTAGCTGATTTTTTTTTTGATCTTGTGTCCTGAAAACTTGTAAAACATACTCTAGTTTTTTAGTGAATTCATTAAGATTTTCTGTATACAAGATTATGTCATATACATGTGGAGGTAGTTTTAGTTCTTTCAGTGTGTTTATTTGCAATATGGATACCTTTAATTTTTATTTCTTGCCAAATTGCCTTTAATAGAGGCAAGAATACATTATTGAATAGAAATGGTGAGAACAGACATCCTTGTCTTGTTCCTATCTGATGTTCCTAATTTAATGAGGTAGTCAATATTATTTATTGCTATTTTTCAATTACTTTTAATATTCTAAGACTTTGTGAAGGAGCAGGAGTTGCTGATTGGTTTCTACTCTAGAAGGAACAATTAAACACTTCCTTTTCCTGCACACTGGAAAGCTTGACATGGTGGTTATTAGAAGTGTTTTAACTGAACCTATTCATGTGACATTTAGGTGTCAAGGAATTTGATTCACATCTAGTATTTAAGCATTCATTGTTAAGGAAAAAAATGTTTTCCTACTAATTTTTCTATCCTGCTTTTCCACATTTTTGGTGCCCATTGTCTGCTTCAGGTACCATTCCAGAATCACAAAGCTGAATTAAAGAAAAGCCATGTCCTCAGGGTGCTCATGTAGTGGTCTTTTAGGGAGAGACAGATAAGAAACAGGGAGTTTAAAATTCTGGCAAGTGGTTCCCATCAAAATATAACCTGTCGGAAGGAAATAGGTGGCAGTTTTTGGGTCTCAGTTTGCTGACGGAACATTCACCGTCCACCCCACTGAATCAAAGAATTTTAGAAGTGGAGACTTGAAAAATGTGGGGTTGGACAAAAGAATTTACAATAGAAGGAGAATATCCTATTCAATATTTCCTATTCTGTCTCATCAGAACTCATCTTTCTCTGAAATGTTTCATTATACACCATACACCAACTCACCCCCACACCAACTCACCCCCCAACACATCTCACTCGCCCATTCACTCACCCCTCTCCCATACCCCCACACACCATTTTCTGCAGGGAGACAATCCATGTTCAGTCTACCTCCGGTCTCCATTTGTTGTGTCTGGCTGGGGTAATGTAATACCAACCCTGCATTTGTCTTCAGTGTGACTTGTCCAGGCTTCCTGCTTCACCTTGCCTGCGGACTACTCAGCACTGTCCAAGAGGTGCTTATGATGTGGAATTCACAAGGACAGGGATATTATCCAGCTCCAAATTGGAGTTACCAGAAGGCGAGTGGGAGGCTCCTGTTCTGTGTAATTGTACATTCAACTTTCTTTGTAAAGAGAATACTTCATCCCTTTTAAATTTGTCAATTCAGAGGATTAACTCAACTGCAAATAAAGTCATACCTCTGTGCTCACTGTAAGGTCATCTTTCTAAAAAAGAATGAAAGTGGTATTAACAAAAGCAATTAAATATTGCTTTTTAAATATTAAATACATTTAAAGTTTAGTTTTTTAATAAGTCAATTCAAAATTATACAATATGTTCCCATTTTTACTTTGCTATTTAAAGAGAAATCCTTTGGTCTAGCTTTATGTATGTTATTACAATTAAAATAGCATCAGGTTACTTTTTATCATTCCATTGGCAAAGTGGAATGCAATCATTATGGCCTTAGACTACAAAAGGAAATGAATTGTTCCCACAAACCTTTCAAGTTTAATTAACTTTCAAACAAATATGAAGTTCTACTTTATTATAATGCATTTTTTTCTTTTGATTATGTGAAGGGGTGAGATAAGGATGCAGAACTGCTTTCTGGTTCGTGCTGTTTACTGGGTATGGTGCAGCAGCCAATTCAATCAAAAGGGAAATCGGAAAATAACTGCTCTATTTGTGCATTGTAAGCAGTTTGTAAAGTCCCTTCCAGTCTCTACCATTAAATGTTGGCTTTTTTCTTTGCCGCCTTCTAAAATGAAATTAAAAGAGAAGCAAACAGCATTTTAAAACCAAACACAAATACTGTGTAGAGATGAACCCAGCAAATTAAGTCCCACAGTCTTGCAGAAAGTCATTTGATTCTGTGCTGTAAGAATGCAATAGAAAGTCCAGGGAGAGAAAGTTCCAGGTCATTGAAAAGCCTCTGATGACTTCACCCTGTTGGGGGGGTCAGTTGGGGGTGGGGAGAGAGGGGATGGGTTGGTGGTTAGCAGAGCTTTTCCTATTATGTGTGATAAAGGCATCAGTGAAACTACTGACCCTAAGTTACTCTTTACCTCAAATCTTAGCTCTAGGGTGGTCCTGGGACTTGTTAATGGAGAGAGACATAAAGGAAAGGGTTGAAGGTCATTCCTTGAAAATGGGGTAGCACCGTGTAGAGGATATCACATTTAGACCTGCAATCAGGAACCTGAGTCTTGTTCTTGGTCCTTTAACCTTCTGACGTGTGATCTTGGATGAGTCACTATAACTCTTTCTGAACCATGGTTTCAGCCCAATCTGAAACAAAATGCCGATTTGGACTAACTTTGTGTTTTCCAAACCAAATTCCCAAGGCTCCATCAGCCCATCTCAGAAGTAGTCCGTGTGCTAACAGTTGGGGTTCCTGGCCCTCCCCACAAAGGTTGCTCTGGTTTCCTCTCCTATTTTTATGGTTCTGTAAACTATTGTTGGAATAAAGCAGTTGCCTGAAAGTGTTTGAAAATGATTAGGTAGCCTGATCTCAAGGATCTTTTGGGTCTTCTATCCCTGCTCTTTGTAACTTTGACACCCAGTCCCAGCTGAAAATGAGAGGGGTCAAGTAACACCCATTATACCTAGATCCTTACTTTCATAAAGATTTATTTATGCATACAAGAACTGGGGTACAGACCGGAGGTGTGGGGGCTGAGAGGATTCACCAGCGACAGAGTGGGGAACAGAACAGGCAGACTGACTGAAATACACTGCTGAGGGGAGCAGTGGGCAAGTCAGGAGAGGTCTGCTGTGCCATGTGAGTTAGCTCCCTGGACGGGGATCGAACTTGTACTGTAGAGGCTGCAGATAGCTTCATAGTGCGGTGCTTAACCCCTTGCACCACCAGGGAGGCCTGCCAGAGCCTTACTTTCATGGGTAATACCATGGACTTGTCTTCAGCGATAGAAAGACTGTGTATTAGTGAATAGGAATCTGCAGTGGGGAAAGGAGTCTGCACTGATAGGATTTTAGCCTCTGGCTCCACTGATTTTACTCTACCTGGATATAATAATTTCCCCATCACTCCAAGATTGGGGCACAGTGGCTGTAAGGGGTCTGGGAGCCATGTGATTTTTGAGGGCAGCTGTGGTCTGCATCTCTGGGCCTGTGGTCAGCTCCACGGTGCTGCGAGATTGCTGAGCCCTAAGGGCTAAGGGAATAATAATCATCTGTCAGCTGCGTGTTGGGATTCTGAGAACATGGTGGCTCCTGGAGCTCCTTTGCTGGTTCGTACTAAATAAACCTTTCCTACCCCTTGTTAAGGCATCATCTGTGGGGAACCTTTTCCTATAACTCCTTTAGGTGTCTTGCTCTGACACAGTCTTTCCTTTCAACATCACGTATATGTACCTTTGTGTTGCCAGGAGTGAATATTTAGGGAGTATGCCCTCAGCATCCCTACTGTTCCAGCAAATATAGTGTCTTTTGTTACCTGTCCAAAGGTAATCTGGTGAACACACTAGCCTGCAAGGAAAGGTTTGGCAGAGGAAACTGTCAGAAAAGAACTATTCTCATTGAGAAATGTATAGCTGCATTTTTTATTGGCCTCTCTGGTGTTTGCTTTCCACTCTCTGGGAACCTCCTGTGAGGTTCCTCTCTAGTGAACAGCCCGAGGCAAATGCTGGGAGTGAGGTGAAGGAGAGTCTGCCTGCTTATTGTTTATTGGTACATAACTCTGCCTCTTGGTTCTCCCAAACTCCTCGGGGCTTGGGAGTAGGATGAGAGTGATGGGAGGAGTCAGATTCATTTCCTTTTCCAGCATGTAAGATAATCTTTCTCCTTCCCTGGCTTCCTCATGCTGCATGACAAACATATCCATTCTTCTCCAACAGAAGCAGAGCAGGGTCAGGGAGAACATTCTTATAGGTTTGACTTTCCTATTTCATGTATGAGAAAATAAGTGTATTATGAAATTAAATATCAAATGTCTTAATATGCCAGTCACTGAATTAAAAAAGTGAAGCAAGATCTCTAAAATTCTGTGTAATTATAATACTAAATAGATCAAATTTGGAGGGTGGGGAGGAAATATATTCAATAATTTTTTGGTTAACAAGAAACAGTACTGCATATAACAAGTAAAACACTTAGCAGGGTGACTGGCCTGCGTTAGCTCCTCAGTGTGTTGTAGGTGGCATGTTGTGTGGCTGCTGCAGATACTGCTCTCTCTAGTCCATTTATTGGGGGAGGGGGAATAGAAGCAGATGACAAGGCTGAGGACTCCATCAACTGCCTTTCTCCAGAGGAACTTCTCTCCTTCCATGGAAAAGCAACAAAAAATGAACCCAGAAAATCTCAGATTCTAAAACCAAGTCAACTACATACCTTAGAAGTTAGAATTTTTTCCCTGAAAGTGGTTGCTTCTAAAAGGAGCAATTCAAAATAGTTCCTGCAAGAATCGACATGCTGAAATCCTAATGGTGCAACTCTGTTTTGTTCAGTCAAAAAATAGGCCTGGATAATGACGAATTGTAGCTATGCAAATGAAAAGAAAGCTCATCATGCCTTATGCTTCAGGGTGTGAATTGATGGCAAAAATCTGTCCATATTACATAGTAGGGGAGATGAATTCAAATGTTCAAATGAAAGCTTTCAGTGATAAATGGTCATTCCCCTCCAACCCCCCCACCCCCAAGCATCAGTTAGGCTAAAATGCAAAAATAAGCTATTGGCAGTCTTTTCTGAGATTTCACTGTGGGCAAGGCTCGGCAAAGAGGTAGCTACAGGGAGTGCAAACAAATCTGTCCTTTCTTATCCAATAAACACCATAAACACAGCCTTTATTTTCTAGGAGCTTAGATCTTACTGGATATGTCAAGATGCAGACATTAACAACCAAAAAAAAAAAAAAAAGTACAAAAGTATAGAGTTCCTATTTGCTAGGTCTTAATAGATTTGGAAGAAAAATCAATTGGATGAGGATGATGGTTCTAAATCTTGATCAAATTGAACAATGACTTTTCCTTCAACTTCTTTACTTCAGGTTTTTCAGCCAAGGAATGTTATTTCCAGGTGTGACAGGGTTAGAGTAACATTGCCACCCAAGAAGTAGCCCCTCCCCATAAAGTAAGCAGAGAGTCAAGCTACCATATACTTATATACCCTACAATTACACTCTCAAAGCCTTAGTAGGAAGAACTGATTTTAAACAGGAATTAGTGCTTAGCTGACTAATGTCCCACTGAAGATGAAATGACTTGATGATAATGGTTTGGTCATAATCTTTCACTGATATTTCTTACAAAACTGTTAGATGTATTTGGGTTTTTAATTTGAGGCACTGTACTTAATGTTTATTTATTTTTCAAAGGATTTGTGCATACAAGAGCTGGGGTATGAGAAAATAAGGCCAAAGGTGTGTGTGTATGTGTGTGTCAGGGTGGGGGGTGAGAGGATTCACCAGAGACAGAGTGGGGAGCAGAACAGGCAGACTGACTGAAATACACTGCTGAGGGGAGCAGCAGGTGAGACAGGAGAGGTCTGCTATGCCATGTGGGTTAGCTCTCTGGCCGGGGATTGAACTCATGCTGCAGTGGCTGCTGATAGCTTCATTGTGCTGAGACTTAACCTTTTGCACCACCAGGGAGGCCCTGTACTTAATTTTCAAAGTGTGGTTTGGAATAACTTCCTAACTACATATAACTAAAAGGTGAAAATAAAGCAATCAGGAAGTATTAATGGGTTATTAAATAAATAGCTTGGACATAAGATTAATTTGGACCCCACCAAATGTTCCATAGCTCCAAAATAAACTCTAGAGAGTTGAATATTGCAACTCAAATTATAGAAAAACTAGCAGAAAATATAATATTTAGCACATCTCTGTAGGAATGACAATTTTCATGACTTTAAAGCTAGAGAAACAACCAGGGAAGAAAAAGTGGACAGATTTGAACATATTAAAATTTAAAACTTCTGAACAATTGAAGAGACAATAGACTGGGAAAAATTTGTGACGCATAAATGATATGTAGCTTACCTAAATGTACCAGGAGAGGGATAGCGCCCTAGTAGAAGATGTAAAATACAATAGTTAGTATTTATTGACCTTTTTCCTAGGCCCACATAGATTTAAAAAATCATATTATACTGATTGTTTTGTATACAGAATTTTTGTAAAGCACACTGTGTTGCTGCAAGTTCTCTTAAGACATGGTTTTCGGTGGTGGTGCACTATTTTATTGGTAGGAAAAACTGGGCTGTACCTCCCTAAGGAGTTTTCAATGCTAGATGTTAAGGTTATTGAAATCTAATTTAAGGTAATTTTTCTAATATTTCTTTTACTTATGAAGCCATGGCCTGTTGTTAGAGCTATGGTTATGGAAAAATACATCCCATTGACTGAAAGTGAGTGATTTACAAAGAAGCACACTTGATACTGTTTTTATCAACAATTTTATAGGTAGCATTTGCCACTGAAACCTGTTTTAGCAGAGAGGAAATATCATTTGAGATCCCATGCTTTTCACAACATGTCATCAGTTATCTTTAAAGGCTTAGTAAAAGAGACACATTAATTACCATGCCTGTGAGCATCACTACGATAGCGATGGCGGTAGTATTATATTAGGACACTTTGTCAAACATGTCATCCCCTTATCTTGCTTTTTATTGCAGAGGGAATAAAGGCACTAGAGAAATATCTTTGAGGTCATACAACAAGTTAACAGCAGTTAAACATTAGAACCAGCAGCTCCAGAATTCCCACTGTGTGTAATTAGTTCACTGCAGGCAGGAAATGACAGCATTGGGGATAAATGGCAAATATGGCATTTGGGGACCTGGGGGCTGGTGGGAATTCTCTGTACTCTTCTGAATGGTTAATTAGTTACTTTCTGAGGTTCCTACTGCTTAGAACGTGGTGTCTTTTTCCTTAGGGTGAAAGCAGACACCTCAGTCACCACCTAGTGCTTTGATGGACTAGTAACGTAGAAGATTTTTGGGTATAGGGCCGAGGGTATAGTGGCTTAGGCAGTGCAGTCCCTGACCCAGGCATTATGGAGCTCTTGAGTGTGGTTTTGGACGCCTGATAGACAGTGAGGCAGCTGGGTACCTGGAAAGGGCTGGAACAGTTTTGACTACTTACAAATTTGCTGTCCTTCCTTTGTACTCCTCTGCTCTCAAAGATACCTAGTAAGTGTGTGGGCAGTTTGTGAAGTTTATGTTTGCCCTTTTTCAAGTGTCCTTATGAGTGATATCTAGGGAATTTTGGTCTACCTGCTCTTCTTACACATCTGACAAAATCATTGTATAGATTTTCAAAACCAAAATTTAATTTGAAGATCTAAATTTAATTTGAGTAATTTGAAAGGTCTAACTGGCTTTATTAAAGGGTTAATGAATCAGGCAAGTATCTAATATTGCAAGCAGAGAGCTACTCTATTCAAGATGGCAGGCTGGTGATGGTACCTTTTTATTGGCCGAGAGGCAGTGTTTCCACAAGCTGAACTTGGTGTTGGGCGAGAAGGAAATCTTCCTCCTGCTATGGTACTAGTTGTACTTCCTGTTTGGGAGTGTGAGGGTATAAGGGCAGGCCAGGACACTGAGCAGGTTTTCTGATCCAGCAGACCAGGTAAAGGAGGAGTCCTGGAACCCCCAGTGGCTTTTGCAGGCTTTTATTGGGATTTACCAGGTACACAACAGGCAGGGGTGCCGGGGGCTGGGAGGCTGGTAGGCCCCCAGCAAGTGTTCACTCTTTCTGGGCTCTCCGACTTCTGACTTTCTCTCTGCTTCTCTCGTGGTTCTCTGCTTCTTCTCTCAGCTTTCTGTTGGCGTCCCCCTGCTGCCACCCTTAAAAGCCCAGTCTTAGCCAAGGTGAATCCCATCTACCTAGGCCCACACCCTATTCCAGGTGCCCGCCACCAGGCATACATTCGGGTTCAGATGACCACAGGGTTCAGTCATCTATCCCAATGGTGGGAGGGCAGAAAAGCCTGATACTTTTTACCTTACCCTACAGGAGGTCAGCCTTTTCCTGGGCGACTATAACTGATGCTTCCTGTTTGGGGTAACTGATTAAGAGTGGTAGTGGTGAGAGCTCCCTCTGCAGGCCTTTCCAATTTTGATTGTGGTTTCCTCTATTAAATTTCATATAGGAAACACTGGTGTTTGAAAACTACCACCAAGAGATTTCATATGTTTAAGAATTCTAGGTTGGGTGGAAGGAGTCTGCTAAGTTGGAGCCAAAGGTTGTTTCTGTCAGATGCTCTAACAAGTCCATTAGGTTCTGGAATAATGAGTCTTAGTTTCATTGACTACCTTTTAATGGCCTGATAAAGTATTTGGGCACACGGGTTGAGGGAAAGAGATGATCTGTGCTTTAGAACTTTGAAAGAAGGTGGATTCTGAATTCACTTTCTTTTCTGCATAGTCTAGAATGAGCTCATCATGCTTCTAGATGATGTTCACTGCCGGTATATCAAGCCTGGCTACTCAAAGTGAGGTCTGCGGATTAGCAGCATGAGTATCTCCTGAGAGCTTGCTAGATCGACACTTTTCAGGTCTCAATCCCTGTGGTCCTGGGCACCCTCCAGGTGTTTCTTGCATATTCTAGTTTGAGTAGCACTGGTATTTAACATGTAAATTGCTTAGCTGAAAGAGCAGAAGTGGTGAATGTGGCTTCCTCATCATATTTTGTTTTTACGCATTTATGGCCCATCATCAAAATTTCAGTTCTTTGATATTTGAATAACTAAACCTGCTTTAAAAAATTATTCTTCACTATAAATTGCTACATTCTCACTATGAAAACTTCAGAAAATAGAGAAAAATGAAAAGAGCAATTTACCCTTCAAGAATATTTATTGATAACTCTTCAAAGGCATGTTGTATTTTCTGTGCATAATTTAAAAAAACTTTGTATTTTTGTTCCTGATTGTAGACATTGTATATGAGCCTTATTAAAAAAATAGGATGAGTGTAAGAAACTGGAAACCATCCCCTATTTAAATTTTGAGGTTTTACATGGTGCTATAAAGTGGTACTCGGTCTTTGGTTTTAGAAGATTCTCTCATATAATCTTCATCTTTAGTTCTTATGCTATGTATAGGTTCTGTTTCTTCACATAATTTTATTTAAATGTTGTATAATTTAAAAATATTCCAAGTACAGTCATCAATGTCTCAGTTATTTTTTGGTCAAAATTATCTTTGTGCAATTGAAAAATTTCACTGATTACTCATTAGTGGGACATATTTTATATGAATTCTTATGGAGGGAAAAAGGAGAGATTGATTAGATTGATGAGTCCTAGAGAACATCCTTATTTTCTTAGGTCAACTCTAGAAATTTCTAGATGACTGGCAACAGTCTTCTACCTTCATAGAAGCAGATTTTGGTTACTTGGACTGATAATTTGGAAGAACATCAGTGTGTCATTTTTGCCATCTGTGGAACACTGGCTTCCATGTTGGAGGCAGGACAGGGGCATCTGGTTGTGATTTTGCTGATAGCATCTTTGCCATCCTTTGTTTTGGAGGACATCCTTGCCCTGGATAAAGCAGAAGGTATCATATTCAGTGAAGATTTTGATGCATTAGTCCATTGACTAGACTGCCCCAAGTCCTGTTTTTCAAGAGTGATGCAATTTACCATTCAGGGGAACACAGTACAGAAAGTAAAGTTACTAACTTGTTTCTTTCAGAGAACATCAGAATTGAATGTAGATTTCTAAAAATTCTAAGCATCATCTCTAAGACTTTCCTATTTTCTCCTGCCTTACACTATTCCCTATTTCCTTTTTTCAAAACTCATTTTCACTCCTAATTTATACCTCCCTGAAGTTCCCACAGTTCTTTATTGTGTAGATCATTTTAACTCCAGTGACTTATTTCAATTTTCTTCTTTCTGATAACTTCAGTCAAGGAGCACCACTAAATGACCCAGTCACAGGAACTTGTCCATTGTTGGGGGTGAGGTGCTGGGTGTGCCCTCGGCAGAACTTGATGGGAAAGGATTGTGACTGCTTAGTCACTAATATGTTTTTAAGAAGTGGAATCACTACAAAGAGAATCTTTGTTGTTTTGAGTGTTTGATCATTTGAAAACTGTTAACGTGATGTGTGAAACTGGGTTGATCAGGATTGAATTGAATTAGAAGACAGCAGATCATTCGGTACCACCCCAAACCCAGCCTTGTCGCAGATCTTGACTGATAGTGTCTTATTCATGTTGAGAAGCTGGTTGGGCAGGAAGGATGTGTGGTCTGGTTATTGCGTTAACCTGGTTGGCATTTAAGTTTGCCAAAGACTTGAGGCATTGCAACATTAAAAATGTCCTTGTGGTAAATTTTAATGCTTTAGTTTCTCATAATTCTGCATGTTACTGTTTTTTATCAGCACAACAACTTTCTTTTAAGCATCATGGTGTGTCCAGTTGCCCATGTTCCTGAGCTATGTTTGCTCTTATGGCTTCTGGTCCAAGTCCTAAAGATGCTGATAGTCAGACCCACAGTATTCATTTTTATTATTAGAAGCTTAGGAATTTTCCTTATGGCAATTGACTTACTGTGTAACTTTTGTTTTTCTTCTTGTAGGAGGCAGGTTGTTCTCTTGAAATATGGAAATAAATATTCTTGTAAAACTAACCACTAGAGTTTTGAGCAAATGAAAACTTGGTAAACAGGTGGTGTTTCTGTGCTGACAGAACCACCTGTGTTTTGGAAGCAAGCTTCTGTGTGGTTTCCCTCCCTTTTCCTCCTGGGTCTTATGTCTTACCTCTCTCCTGTGTATGTTAGGCTTCAACTAAATGCCGTCTCGATGTTCCCCCAGCATGCCAGCCATACTCTGCCACATGACCCTTGCAATTAAGTTTCCTCTTGCTAGAATTCTCTCCCCTATTTATCTGCTGGGCTGGCTCCCTCAGTGTCTTCAGACTCAGATATGAGCTCACCAAGGATTTCCTTCGCTATCTGTTAAGTTCATCTCTTCCCTTTGACCTTTTGACTTTTCAAATTCTGCTTCCCTATTTTCCTCTTCTCTTTAGCACGCATCAATATCCACATAATAGAAATTTTACTTACCTTGCTGGTATCACTTTATCTCACTAGATGGAACCTTCCTGAAGGCTTGGTAGGGTTTATTCCCTCTGTATTCCCAGTGCCTAGACTAGTGTCTGTACCATCTTATAAATAGGATGTCATCAATAAATACTGGCTGGATGGGAGGCGGGAAGGAAGAAAGCTTATGAATAGATTCTTCTGGCTTCTACCTGTCATAACTGACCTCCACATTTAAAACAATCCAATGTAAGCTAGCAATTAGCCCACACCCTTCCCACAAAAACCTGTGATTTTGAGGTGAGTTTTGAGGCTCTTGGGTTCCAGCAGGCTTCAACACTTGATAACTGCAGGAAGTAAACTCTTGTTAATATTTGGTGTATGGAGGCGTGTCCCACGAAATCAAACACCTCTCCCTGCACACCATTCTACTATTTCATACAATTCCAAGAAGTCAACAGGTAGTAACAGATGCAGCCTGATTGATTTCTGGGAGGGTAAAGACAGCATATTTGCTGTGGGATAGGTAAATGGAATTGTTGGCACTGAGATTCCATTATCTTTTGTCCACGGATAATAGATGTATGACTTACTTAAGATTTAATCCCACACACAGTATTAGCAGTACCGATAGGGGAAGGAGGTGTGAGGAGTGGGACTTGTAAATAGTGATAAGATGGTGGGAATGTAAAACTGTTTGGCAGGGTCTGCCTGGGATTTTGCTGAGTCCATAGCAATACTTAATTAACTGTGTAAACATCTATTCAAGATAAGAGTATAACAGTTGCCTTGGGGAGAATTCTTTGAGTCAATATTTGCTTGATCTTTTATATAGTATTTTGGCTTTGCTAGTCATGCATTAGCAAAGTTCCTATTATAAATGCCATTTTCAGGGATTTGTTGTATTTGCACACCAGGTCAGTCCTGGAAAAGGTAAAGGATTGGAATCACTGTTTAAATGGAGGTTCTAAGGAGTTTCAAATGAATCTTTAAAAATGGAAATCCTTTGTTTCAATCATTTGACAAATGATGATTAAAGACCCGTGTTAAGTTTAGAGGATTCCAAAACATAGCAAATATTTTTCCCCTCAGTTTTCTTATAATCTAACTATAGAAATAAGATTGGTATATGTGATATAAGATAAATATATATATATATATATAAGTGGTAATAATGGCTATGATTTATTGGATACCTAACAGCAAGTGCAAAGGCCTTGTGGTGGCAACTGACCTGGTTTGCTCAAGGAGCATCAAGAAGGTCAGAGTAGCGGGCCTCCCCTGGTGGCGCAACGGTTGAGTGCTGGGCTACAGGACTGCCTGCAGCCTCTGCAGTGCCGGTTTGTTCCCCGGCTGCCGGCAAGGGTCCCACAAAAAAAAAAAGGTCAGAGTAGCTGGGGTATAGTATGCAGGAAGGAGAATTGTAGATGGTGATGGGTTAGGGACAATGCCTGCTAGTAACTAGTGACTACCCTTCTGCTTTCACTGGCCGACCCAGCTCAGTAGCTCTCCGTTCTTGATCTGTCACTGACATGAGCAGAGGTACTTCAGCAGCTCCACACTATGTGCTGGCAGGTAGGAGACCAGCCGTACAGCTCAAGTTCTAGGGGAGAGCTTCCTTGTGACCTGAATGATGTCCTCACCTCAACCTTCCCAATAGCCTGTTAATTTTGAGTTTATTCTTGGAATTCTGCTTGGCACTATGTTCCTCCTAGAACCACAGCCCCCACCTCTGTGGCAGCCTTCTTGACTGGGACCTTGGATCAGCCTGGTTGTCGCCATCCTCCATGCATGCCTGCCCTAATGTTGCTGAGAGGCAGTGCTGGTCTGGGCTGTATGTGTAGTTGTTTGGGAGCTCTGCACTGGCTGGAGAGTTGGAAAGATTGCCACTGCTGTTGGGGTCTCCTTTTCCTCTGGCTCAAGATTTTTGATTATCAACCTATAACTGCAGTATCTACTTGGATAACAGCCACGGAAACTTGTATTAGGCATGGTTGACTGTGCTTCCTTAGACACTTGTGCTGGACCATTGCCAGAACTCCTTGGGGCAAAGCTCTGACATGTGGATTCCAGCCGGCTCGGGTTTGCCTGTCTCTCTCCTTTACCTTCAGCTCACGCAGCTGGTCCTCTCAAGCACAGGCCACACCAGAGAGGGAGCAAATGGGGACCGGGTGGAAGATAAACACCCAGACCAGGGCCCTGGCTGTGTGACTGAAGGAGGGCAGGCGTGAGAGATCTGGGGAAGGATGGCTCAAGAGAACATGGTTCAGACTACTTTATGGTGATGCAGTAAAAAGAACCAAAGGAAGGGTTTCCAGGTAAATAATAATAATGTATACGTCACAAATGCAACTAATACTTTCTATCTTAAGCAAAGCTGTGACCAAGTTATGTAAAGAATATGTTGGCTGTGGAGAACCTGTGAGGGTACAGGTGGGGCTGGGTCAATATGGTTTAAGATTAGATCAGAAGTCCAGCTATGTTTACTATAGAGTTTAACCGCAAGGTCACTTCTGTGATGACATACCCGTGCACATGCACATTCATCCATTTCCTCCTCTGGTTTCTGTTTCATTGCAGCTCTATATAGATCTAAAACACCAACCTGAATGCTGTTAAAAGAAACAATTGCCGTGCCAATCGGCCCAGTTCTGAAACTTATAGACCAGAGGTTGAGGCAATGTAAAATCTTCTGCAGTATATCTGTGAGGGATACCCATAGAAGCTCTTTTGAATCTATGGTGGGTCAAGGTATGCTGTAATGCCTTCTTTCCCAATGCTAGAGAAGAGTAATTGTTCAAAAAATTCTATTACACTAAAGATATTATATGTATTATAACTATTATATATTATATTAAAAATAAATGTAAGTATAATATAGAAGGTGGTTAAACTAAGGCCTGTTTCTTTTTTTTTTTTTAAAGATTTATTTATTTATGCATCTAAGAACGGGGGTATAGGCCAGAGCTGTGGGGGGGAGGGTGAGAGGATTCACCAGAGAGGGAGAGGGGAACAGAACAGGCAGATTGACTGAAATGCACTGCTGAGGGGAGCAGCGGGTAAGTCAGGAGAGGTTTGCTGCAGCATGTGGGTAGCTCTCTGACCAGGGATCGAACTCGTGCTGCAGAGGCTGTGGACAGCTTTATAGGTTGCGTCTTAACCCCTTGTGCCACCAGGGAGGCCCCCTGTTTCCTTTTTGAAGAAAAATGCTAACTTACTTGAGGTAAGTGGTCTCTAGGCACCTACCACTTACTTTTCTGGAAAGTAATAGAAATGGACTTATTAGAGTTAACATTTACTGAGCTTCTAGAATATCCTATGAAATGCTTTAAAAATTTTCAATTCAATTTATTTCCTAATAAGTGGTTCACTCAATAGGTTAAACATTTAGAAACGGAAAGAATATTCAGTGATAATCCTCCCTTCCATCCCTCCTCCCCTCATCGAGTTCTTTCCTCCAGGCATCCCTTGCTTCCAGTTTCTGATATATTTTATTAATAAACACTATAATATGCTCAATATTAAGGGAAAATAAGGTCTTTTCCCTAAAGACCTTGTATTTAATAAGGCAAAATGAGCCAGTCAATCATTTATAACTGTATTTTGGAGTTTTTTTTAATCCAGTGATTACAAAATTCTTAGATATGTGTGTGATAGTCTGTATATGAGCTTCTCGGAGTTCAGTCTAACATCTGTAGCCCCCAGGGAACTTGTTAAAAGGCAGAGTCTCAGGTTCCACCCCAGACCTCCTGAACTAGAACTAGCATTTCCCACATTTATAGGTGCTTCAGAGGTACATGCCGGTTTTCAGAAGCCACCATGTGTATTTTCACAGCATTGACCTTGAGCCAGATTGACTGTGATGTCCATCTGGAATGAAGAAAGGGAGAAATGGTCTCAAAAGTTGAACCCTATTTTGTTGTGATAGTTAAATGATGGGGAAGATGCTATCAAAACTTTTTGCAACTTTAATTTTTTTTAAATATATTTTTTTAAACATTTATTTTTATACAAGAATTGGGGTACAGGCCAGAGATGCACAGGGGGGTGAGAGGATTCACCAGAGACAGAGTGGGGACTAGAACAGGCAGACGGACCGAAGTACACTGCTGAGGGGAGCAGCGGGCGAGACAGGAGAGATCTGTCCCACCATGTGGGTTTCTCCCTGGCCGGCCGGGAATCAAACTTGTGCTGCAATGGCTGCGGATTTCTTCATAGGTTTCGTCTTAACCCCTGCGCCACCAGGGAGGCCCCGCAACTTTAATTTTTAATTAAGAAATCTTCCTGCATCTCTCCTCTCTTTTCTAATGAGTAGTTCTTAAACCATTGGAACTTCCTGTTGCTTCCTTATGAGGCCATGCTGGTATCAAATGAATGAGCAGTAAACAAATATTAATAGAAAAAATGTAGCAACAGCCAATCAGATTTAGATTGGCCAGACTTCTGTTTTGATGGATAAATGTTCATGACTGTGGCTTTGCTAAATTTTGCAGCATTTACTACATTTTATTAAGTTGTGCATTTCTGGCCGCGTAGACATAATGTATATGTTTGTGTTAGATCTCAGTGTGATAGAGTCAAACAGTTCATGGAATTCAGGGGGAAAAAATCTCAAAGATTTAAATTCTTAAAAGTTGTCAAAACTTCTGGGAGAGAAAAGGAGGAAAATTACTTGTATTTTTTGGTAAGTGGAGGACTAGAGGGTAGAAATTATTGTAAGTTTTGTAATGAAGGAACCTGTAAGTAGTACAAATGATTTGAATATGACTGAGTTTGACTAGACTCTTGTGAAAAATTTTATATAAAGGAAATCAGAATGTAGGTCATAGAACTCTATTACAGGGTTTTATTTTGTTAGATATTTAAAAAATGCTTCTAGTCACTAAAGTTTTACATCCTAAAAAAGCCAGTAAGATCAGCAAATATGTATTCCACATAATTTGAAAAATAATGTGGTTTTTTGAGTGTGTTGTTGCAGGGTTTGGAGGAGGAATGAAAATAGGCAAAAACAGGCAGCACTCCCTCTGCCCACCTGTGGCTATGCAGGTGCCTCTCCACCTACTCTCTCCTCTGCAGGACAGCAGCCTCCTGCCTGCCCGTGACCTGGCAAGGCTGCCCACCTACAACCATGCAGCCCTCTCTTGCAAACCTGTCCCTTTCAGGGCAGCTCTTCCTGCCTGCTTGTGTCTATACAAGTTCTCTTTATTCCTCCATTCCTTTCCCGAATAAACCTGCTCTTAAAATGTATGTTAAAAAAAAAAAAGAAAATGGGCAAAAAAGAAAAGCAAACACATAACAAAACCCTAATTGCAGAATGTGAGGCAGTTAAAACGTAGGCATTTAGAGCCATTTCTGTGGATGGAGGCAGGAGGCTAAAGGGAGAGCTGTACCAATCGAGGAGCAAGAGCCCAGAGAAGACTGACTTAGGGCAGGAATGATTCTTTGATATGGAAAACTGAAATGTCAGAATTTAAAACTGGAAAAAAAAAAGATGAGAACTGTTCTGGCAGTGTGTGAGTGGAAAGTAAAACAGTTTGCCCATCTGGGTAATTACTCACACCTGGAATAATTCTAATTCTAGAAATCTATTTCCAAGGGAATGTCTGAAGTGAAAAAGGTCTTTGGAATAAAGATGTTCTTTAAAGTGATTTATAATAAATATATAAAAGAAAAGTTGAAGGTGAGGTAAATTGTGTAACAAGGAGGAGAAGGGATAAGTAAGTTGCAACATAGCCACAGGATGGGATATATTTTATACCTGAAATATAAGTGATAAGGTCTAAATTAGGTGTGAAACAGATTAAAAATTATTAGGAAAAACAGGAGGAATGATGATGGTTGTATGTACACAATGGGATTTTTAAAAAGCCATTTTGGATCTAAATGGACTACTGTAGAGGAAACAGTAAAGGAAAAATCTTCCAATTAAAAAAAAAATTGAGTTGAAAATAGAAAACTTGGTTGCCCTTATTCAGTGGAGGACATGATGAACATTTTAAACCTAAGGTGTTTGAGGCATTCTTGTAAAATCTTTGTAGTATGGTGTCAATGTTAAGATGTGCTGGTGTTGTAGCTGGTTATGCTGGGAGGAGAGAGAAGGAACTCTTATATAGTAAGGAGAAGTGATTGTTCCTGGGATATGCAGAGCTGGCAGGTGGCCCCACTCCCTTGCACTCTGAGGTATGTATAATTTGTAGAGCAGGTGGCCTCTGGCTATAGCCAAACTGCTGGCTGGTTGCAATAGACCGCCACGGACCACTAAGTGACCAGTGTCCTGTTAAATGCCACAGAATGCCTTGACAGCTAATTTTTAATTCTCAGGAAGTCCCATGCGACTTAAAGAAGATAAGGCCAAAAATCCGACAGAGATAACCCTCCCCCCTACCTCCTCCCACCCCCTCCAAAAATGGCTGCGGGGAACTTTGGAGAGCAGTGAAGCTTAATAGTTTTCTAGTAGCCCAGGAAGGAGAGGGTTTCAGTTTCCAGTTTCTGACATGACTTTTTTTTTAATATTTGTTTATTTATTTATGCATGCAAGAACTGAGGTACAGGCCAGAGGTGTGGAGGGGGGGAGGTGAGAGGATTCACCAGAGACAGAATGGGGAGCAGAACAGGTGGGTTGACTGAACTACACTGCTCAGGGGAGCAACAGGCCAGACAGGAGAGGTCTGCTGGGCCATGTGGGTTAGCTCCCTGGCCAGCCAGGGGATAGAACTCATGATGTGCTGCAGTGGCTGAGGATAGCTTCATAGTGCTATGACTTATTGTGCCACCAGGGAGGCCCAGCTTCTGGCATGACTTAAGTAGCCAAGTGGACATAACAGATTAACTCTGAAAATCATTTTCTCTTGTAACTGGAAGCCATTGTATATCTATACATTTTGATTTCTCTGAAAGATAAGGTAATCAGTAGTAAGAAGTGGTATTTATAGTTTCTCAGAATTTCTCTTGGACAGTGCTGGAGCTGTTCTTCAAAGTGCTGTTTTTAAAGTGATTGGCAGGGAGTGGCTTTAAAGGTTTCATCTTTTCTTTCTCATGTCTCTTATTCTTTAAAGTCGGTGAACTGGGCTTATCTGCATGAACACATGCAGTTATAATTGTTCTATTTTTCAGTTCACCTGTGCCACAGGGAAGAGTCAACACCATTAGCACCATTTACAAGTCCTATCTTGTGACATTGTGTTTAGTGGGTAAGCTACAAATTTAATGCAAAAACACAAGTCATTTACACTGGTGCATAACAGTCAGCTTGTCATTTGGCTGAAAGTGAAATGATGTCATTGAGAAAGAAGGTGAGTTGGATGGTACCAAGTCCTAATGATGTAGCTTTGGGCTCAAACTGAGGTGTGCTCCTTGAAGGCACTGCTTCATGAGGGACTGGCTTTTTCGAGGCTGTTTTTGGATTGCTTAGTTCTTGCTAGGAAAGGGAAATGGTGAAATTCACACAAGGAATGTGACAGTCATTAGCACGAGTTTGCCTGGTAGGCTAACCTGACAATGTCAGGCCAGGGGTGAGTCCTTGAAAGACTGAGGAAATCCCAGATGTAGAGAATGCTGGTGTCACTGTACACCCCTGCCTCCCCTTGGGAAAGTTCCTGGTATTTGGAGGGGGGGGGCTGCTTCCTGCCATTCAAAGAGTTTAAATTGAATCAGCTTTTCTTCTCTCTTCAGGAAATGCTTTACTGCCCCCCCCCGCCCCCCGAGTATGTTGGAGGACATAATGCCTTCTGTAAACCAATGATTTGAAACATGGAGTTGTCAGTCAGGATAATAAATGCAGTCCTTTGAAGTTGCCTAGCCCTTTGGGGATTAAATCAGTGACCTTGGCATCTATGGTTGGTGCACACACTAAGGAGAATGCTCCTCCCATACATTGTACCTGAGAGGAGCCCAGAGCACAGTTTCTGGTATGAATTTCAACCTCTGTTATGGCAGTCTGGCTAATATTCAAACTAAGAACATACAGAAATTTTTAAGATTGTTTTCACTCTATCTTCTCCTTGGAAGACCAGAAAATATTACCGCTCTATGGGTTAGCTCTGAACTTGACTTTGGGAGCTCACCTTTAAGCTCTGTGAGGGCAGGGCTAGTATTTATTTATCACTGGGTCTGACTTTCAGATCATTGATTGGTATCCAGTGTGTAGCAGAAGCTCAATTAATTGTTCTCAGATGAGTAGATTTCCATGTCATAAAATTTAACTCTAGACCTACTATTCCAGCTCATATTAAATGAAAAATCAAGATATTACTGATATTTGCTGTAATTTGGACTTTAGCCATAGGTGGCACATAGCTGACATTTCATAAATGTTGATGGCTTTTAGAGGTTGGTTTTTCTTTCTTTTCTGTGACTATTGGAAATGGACACCATTGTGCAAGGTTTTTGGTAGACTGTCATTTTTGAAAGACGGTATAGATTAATGCAGTATTAAAGTTCAGAAGTGATTCTTGAACTACCGGCCTCCCTTGAAGTCTTATTACTTATTAAAATGCCATTTCTATTCATATTCTCTTTTTTTCTTGTCTCATGTTCGATAATGATATTCTTTTAGCAGATTCAGGCCTTTGAAAAGTCGTTCATTCCCACAGTGGGAATTATGAGTCTTGGAGGAAGGTGTGTTGAAGTTGGCTTAGATTTGTTGGGTTAGGAGGCACCATCAGGGAGCACCTTTTGCCACCTTCCTTTAGCTAAAACCATCTTAAGCCACCCCAGCATAAGGAGTTAGCAGGTTTCCAGGAAAGGCGAGTTTGCCATTTCTTACATGCTTTTTTAAAAAAAATATTTATTTATTTATACAAGCACTGGGTACAGTCAGAAGCGCTGGAGGGTGAGAGAATTCACCAGAGCCAGAGCGGGGAGCAGAGCAGGCAGAAGGACCAAAGTACACTGCTGAGGGGAGCAGCGGGCGGCAGGAGAGGTCTGCGCGCCATGTGGTACCCTTGCCCAGTGGCCGGGGATCGAACCAGTGCTACAGAGGCTGTGGGCAGCTTCGCAGCCCAGCGCCCAACCACTGCGCCACCGGAGAGACACGTTTCTTACATGCTTTTACTTATGATTTTTTTATAGCAGATTTTTTTCTTGAGTCTTAAATTCCAACCTCTGTGAGGGGCTTTGTGACTTCAAGCAAGCAGTCTTCTTTCTCTGTACTTCTATCTTAATCTCTAAAATAGGTATAAAATTGCCTTCTTGATCAAGTTTGCCAGGCCTGGGCTATGTAGACGTGTTGATTTGCTAGACTTCAGTAGCCAAGTAACACACACCAAGTGACTTAAACAACAGAAATATTTTTTCTCACAGTTCTAGAGGCTAGAAGTCTGATAACTGTGTGCCAGCAGGTCCATGCTTCCTTTATGGGCACTAAGGAAGGATGTGCTCCAGGTCTCACTCCTAGCTTCTGGTACTTTCTTGGCATGTGGCATGATACTCCAGTTTTTACCTGGTTTCTCCCCCTCTCCCCCTCTTTCCCTGTTTTTGTGTTTGTCCAAATTTTTTCTTTTTTATAAGGATACAATGTTGGATTAGAGCTCATCCTACCTCATTGCGAGCTCCACTATTGATAATTACATCTGCAGTGACCCTATTTCCAAATAAGGCCACATCCTGAGGGATTGGGGGGTTAGCACTTCAACATATGAATTTTGGTGAAACACAATCCATTATCATAGGCAAGAAGGTCAAATAGAATGGGAAGTCTGAAGTAGCAGACTGTGCTGTTTCATGTTCTCTGTTCTTTGTGCTTTTTAAGAATCCCATTGGGATTAGGAAAGAAGCCAGCCTGGCACATGTAGCTCTGCTGTCTGACTGGGCTGCTGCTGTTAAGGAGCAGACAGAAGTGAATTTATGTGGAGTCTTGACTTAATCATGGTATTTTTCCATCAGGACTGTGGCACTATCTAGGTCCTTTCCTGAATTCAGCTGCCACCAGGCAGAGGCACAGGATGGGCCTGGTGCTGTAAACAGATGGAGACACAGATGCCTCTGTTGCTGCAATGCTGGCCTCATTTGTTTACTGGCTTCTTTGAGATCTCAGATAGGAGATATAATAGGAGATCAAAGGCCTTTGTAATTACAGCCCCCCCCCCCCCCCCCCGCAATACTTGCTAATGCCTGCAGAGTTATTTGTACGGCTATTGCAGCAACTGTGTCTAATTTCACTTTACATGTAGACTTAGATGTTGGCCCCCGATTACATTAAGCACTCTTTACAGTGGATAATTTTATATCTACCACCATTTCTGAGTATTTTCCTATTTTTAATTTAATTTTTTGATGACATACAATATATATCTGGAAAAGTACCCATAGAAGAATACATTTCGTTGCATGTTCACACACCAAACACCTCTCACCAGCTCCCACATCAGAAAAGAGACCCTTACCAGCACCTTCCTTAGTTATTACTGTTCTTAATAAAAGTAACCATTAGTCTGAATTGTAACAGCTTTAAATAATTTTGCTTGTTTTGAATTTTCTTACCATTTAAAAATTTTAAAAATGAAAACTTAGATTACATAAATTTTACATAGCCATGGTATGCACTTTTCAGCATCAGGCATCTTTTGGTAAACCTTATATGAGATATCATCCATGTTGCTGCTTATAGTGATATCCATTCATTCAGCAGGGAAGGAAAAAAAGAATTTTTCCATCTGCCCTTCTGAGTTCTTGGCTGAAATCCCTGTAATAAAAGACAGATGAAGGAGAGAAAAGGAAGAGACATCTCTTAACATGAGTATCTCGTGTATACCTGGGAAATATCCAAGAAACAGTGAGTAACTCCCTGAGGTGGTTTAGAATTCAGGATTAAATAACATCTTAATGGCTTGTGGTGGAGGGAAGGCATGGGGACCTCTCCCAGGAGAGAAAATGATTTTAGGAGATATGAATGGGCCCTTAGAAGAGTAGATGAGAGGGATGATAGTGCTTGACAAAGTTTGTCTGGGTGTGTTGTCTCCTTCAGCCTCCTATCTTTGATAACAGTATGTCTTTGCCTGATTGATGACACTCCTGGGCAGGGGGCTTATGACAGTTGAGTTTCTTTTGGAGGATTTGTCTTTAGGCAGATAAGAAAGTTTAGAGAAAAACTCTCCCTGCATTTTCTGCTTTTCAAGTGGCTACAGCTCTTGTGTCCTGAGTTCCTACAGTCATATTTTGGGTGGCCTAGTCTTTTCAGTCCCAATTGCAGATGCTATCCCAGTTAGCCTTCCTATTTTAGTAACACAAATTTACTCTTTTATCCATAGTTACTGTGCAGTTAAGTGCTACAGTCCCTTGCCAAGCGGTTTGCCACACTCCTTTGTACATGTTCAAGTCATTCAGCTACAGGCCTCAAAGGTTTGCATGCCTGCCTGACTTCCTTGATGTTAGAAGGTCTATTCCCCCACTTTTCCTACCCACATGAGGCACTTGAGGCTTAATTTTCTCCTATAATAATCATCTGCAGTAACTTTGAGGAGAGAAACATCTGTTCTAGCCTTTTGAATTTTCTAATATTAATGTGTGAAAGGAGCTGTGAGTGATGGCGAGTGGCCTATTAGCGATGGCCCGGGAGGAACAACTGGATCAGGTAATACATCTTTGCTTCTCTTACTTTGATGGTGGTGTGTCAGGAAGCAAGCTATGATTATGAATGTGATACATTCTTTGTCATGATAAATGGTTCCGGATGGCTAGACCTGCAAAAATTTGGGGAGGGACTTGCATTAATGGTTTTCAGGAGAGAAATAGCAAACCTTCTACCTTGAGTACCAGCTTCCATTTTCTCAAGCAAAGATGAGTTAGTTACTTAGCCTTCTGAAAGTGAATGTTACAAATTATTTGGCTCTTGCCAACAATGAGTGTTTTAGTGAGTGAGTGTGCATGTAGTACTCAATATAATGTGGCAAAAATTGGCTGCATCTGCAAATGCATGAATTCTGCTCTGTCTGAGGCACTTAGAATCATGTCTGGAACACAGTGAGTACTCAAGAGCTGTGTTGTCATTGCTACTACTTGAAGTTATATGGGACTTGCCAGGTGCCAGCAGAGAGCCCAGTTGGCTGGACTCCATTGTGCGGTTAATAATTACCATGTAGTTGGGCCCCAACAAAGCTTGTCAGCTGAACTGGGCTGGGCAGAGCCATAATTTAGGCCTCTCGTTCTACCTCATTGCCTGTAGGAAATAAGGAATTCAGGGTGTGAAACAGCTTTCTCACTGCCTGCCTGGATGCACCTGAGTGTGCCCCCATAAAGGACTATCCACGGGGCAGATGCTCTTGGTGTCAGATAAAGAAGCTGATGCAGGAACCTATGTTTCTGGGTCTTTGGAGACCCCAGATGAAGTACCCTTGAAGGGGACTGGGATGGCACAATAGGACATAAATGCAGAACAACCATTACCCAAAAATAAGAGGTGCAGGCGTTCTGTGTCAGAACATACCAGCAAACAGCACTTTGCTATATCTGCTCTTGTATTCTCCTAAGTTTTAAGCATCAGAGCATTTCAAAACCAAATACTAGAGAATCTTTCAGGAAAAAGGACTTTTTACGACTATAATCAGTATTACACCTAAGAAAATCAATAATTTGTTTTTAATCATCTAATCAGTATTTTCAAAGTTCCCTATTTATTTGAAGAACATCCTTAAAAGACTTTTTTCAGCATTAGGATCTGTCAAGGTTTCTACATTGCATTCAGAGTTGTTATGATCCTTAGTTTCTTAACTTACAGCAGCTTGGATGCCTTCTAGAACTTTTTGCAGGATCTTGGCTGGTCGTCTTGAAGAACATCCCACCTTATGGGTTTCTTAATGATTTCCTCATGTGTCATTTACTTATGCCTCCATCCTATGCATTTCTTGTAAACTGGAAGCTGGGTTTAGAAGTGTGATTAGATTCAGGATAAACATTCTCTTAGCCCATTCAGAGGCTGCTAGAACAAAAATAGTGCAGATGGGAGACTTATAAGCAATAAAGATCATCTCCCATAGATCTGGAGCCTGGAAGTCCAAAGTCAGAGTGCCAGCATAATTGGCCTTTTTGGGCTGTTGGTGTCTCCTGTGTTCTCATGTGGCAGAGGGGACTCGGGTGCTCTGTTTCACAAGGGCACTGATCCCATGATGAGAGCTCCACACTTGTGACCTCGTCACCCCTGAAAAGCCCATCTATTAACACTCTCACCTTGGGGTTAAGCTTTCATTATACTCAGTTTTGGGGGAGGAGGGTTGGACATTGATGTTGGGACACCACAAACATTTTTGCCAAAACGCCTTCATAGGTGATGCTGTGAATTTGGTATCATGTGATGCTCTGTTGTCTCCTACTACTGATGCAGAGCTGGTGACTGCTGGATCTTTGCACAGTAAAGGTATTTTTTCCTTTACAATTAGTAAGGATTTGTGGGGTAACTTTTGGCCAAGGGCCTATTTACTAATAAATGTTCAACTTAGTTCTTAGCTTTCTTTTTAAAAAATGTATTTTTAAAAAAAATTTTGGTGTTATACTTTGCTCATCCATAAATGTACATGTTCTACTCACTCCCCATTGAAATATCTGTGCCAGTACCCCTTCTGCCTCCCCTCACCCCCGCCACCCCTTCCGGTAACCATGGAGTCAAAGATTTATTCCTGCTATATTTTGCCTGTGTATATTTGTTGGGATTTTTAATCTTCTTTTGATTCCTGTCTGGCTTAGCTACTACATTGGGGTTGTACAATAGAGATGTTGTTCCTTCTACAATGAGCTGCTGGTCTTGTCCTACGAAGAATCTTCACTGACACTCCGAGTACCACTCTGAATTCATGCATTTTTATTTAACTAATATAGCCTATTAGCATCAAGCCTCCTTTTTGATACTCTGAATGCTCTTCACATTGAGACCCTTAGTCTTTGATTGTTTCTGACACCATAAGATGCCCCCTCCTTTACCCTCCCTCTTCCAGATCTTGAATCACTTATTCTTTCTGAAGAGTCCCTGGTTTCTCTTTGTGGAGAACTCATTAGAAACTCAGATCTGGGTGCTGCCTGGGCTCATTGTTAATGTGAGGGGGTCTCATTCTAAGTTTGTTCATTAGAAAGAGCTGTGAGTTACATTTAAAAAATAAACAAACCAGGGGTTCATTCATACTTTAAAACCCAACATTTTAAGAGAAATGTTGAAACCCATGTGGACATTTCTATTCTAGTTGATGTTATGTGGGCAGTCCTTCTAATTATTCCTGCCTGTTGTTCTTTCCTATAGACCATCCTCGTTTTATCTTGGCTTTCTTTTATTTGTCTCAGACTAAGTTGTGGAACTTTCAGTTTCTAATGTCAGCTGAACTGTGATTTAGTGCTGGTGACTGGAAAACAGTTGTTGATTGCTAACAGAATAAAGAACAACCACAGGGTGAAGTCAGAGTAGATCTTGAGTGTAATAACTACAATAACCTTAAAACCAATTAGCAGTTATCATGGGCCAGGCAGTGACACAATCACTTTATAGTTGTTAACTCATTTGATCCTCACAGCAACCCTCCGCTGTAAGTGCTGATATCACCCCTTATAGTCTAAGGAAACTGAGTCACCATAAGTGTGTCTTTGCCCAGTTATACACCTTGGACCCACCAGAGCTGGATTTGCATCTAGGCAGTCTGGTCCTGCCACCCATAGGCTTAGCCACCAGTGATGGTGGCCTGCCCATCAGCAGAAAAGTGTGCCGATCCGTGCTCACTATTGATTTCTTTAATGGGCTGACTCCATTCTGCAGCATATATTTTTCCCACCCTGAGTTGGTGTCATTGATTCAGGTAATTTGATCACAGCCCACACAGGGGGAACCCAAACCCAAATCTCAGAAGAAATGAAGAAAAGACTTTGGGGTCCCTACTTTCACAGGATGGAAGGGTTAATACAGTAGAACTATCCACCGTCCTTTTACCTTTCAAGAAGCAGAGTTTGTTAACTGACAAGTTCTGCTTGTACAAGAGTGGAGCTGTCTAGAAATTCCTTAACTGGAGGCCACTGGCTTAAAAACTAATTCTGTTCAGAAGTATTGAGAACATTTTGACAATGGGGATGTAGGCGTGGGTGGTTAGTTCTCATTCAGAACCAGCTTTGTTTGAGGCAGTTACAAAATTGTACCCAAGAAGGGATTTGATGTTCAGTGTTGGTAAAACAAAGAGAGGGAGGAATTCATCCTGTAACTTTCATGTTAAGGTAATTATTCTTAAGGGTTTTTGTTTTTTGGTTTTTTTTTTCTGAGTTGAAGCATTATCCTTTCTCCAGTTTTTCTGGTCCTTGTATGGAAGAAGAATGATCAAAGTCTAGGGGGAGAGGACAGGAAAGGAGCCTGTTCAGGCCATTAATCAGTGAGGACTGAGCTTGCCCGAATGAGGAAGTTAGGCTAGCAGTCCTTTGGTGAATGCGGGCAGCAGGGAAAAGGCAGGCCATTAAAAAAAGTTCCCTCAAAACCCAAAACCTGGTCAGAAAACTGACCAGGCTGGGGACTGGGGCCATTTCAATGCTTGGATGCACCTTAAAAGTGCAGTGTTGTGACCAAGGTGCAAGGCAGCCCCACTTTTTTTTTTTCTTCCAAAATAAAAAGTTTCCAGAATACACTCCCCCTAAATACAAGACACCCCCGCCCAGTGTAAAACAGCCTACTCCTACATGCTAATTTTTAATAATGATTCAACAAAAGGGGGCTAGTTTAGAAAATGGAAAGGAGTCATCCATTCTCTTCCTGCCAAGAAAGGCAAGAGATAGTGAGTTGGTTTTGGGGTTTGTGAATGTTGGACTTGTCTCTTTGCAGCCCTCACCCGCCCAGTCCCCCTTTGGGAAAGCAGACCCAGAGACAAGCTGGAGTGGTGCCTGGGACTTCAAGGAAACATGAAGTGATAGGTTTACCATCTGCTGCTTTCGCCTCTCCTTTTTCCTGATCTTGCTTGTCAAATCTGAACAAGACTGGTCCCCTTTTGAAACTAGAATAAGGTGTACTGTCTCAAGGAAGGTGCTGGATCAAATAGTGTAGCTCTCTTTTGTATATAGGAAGAGGTAATTGTTGTAGGGTTGCCCTAACAAAGTACCAGGACTGGGTGACTTAAACAATAGAAATTTATCTTCTCATAATTCTGGTGGCTGGAAGTCCAAGAGCTAGATGTCGGCAGACTTGATTTATTCTGAAGCCCATTTCCTGGGCTTGTTTATGGCCACCTTCTCCCTGTGTCTTCAGATGTCTTTCCTTTGCAGCTGGCTGTGTTCAAATTTCCTCTTAGAAACGCACCAGTCAAACTGGATTAAGGTACCTTAATGACCTGATTTTTAACTTAATTACCTCTTTGAAGACCTGCCTTCAAATACAGTCACATTCTGAGGTATGTGAATTCAAATTTCAACATATGAGTATGAATTTTATATCCCATAACAGCAGATATAGAGACACATGCTGTTACATGATTTGAATATTAAAAATCATTAATGTATTTTCCCCTTAAAATCAAGCCTCCTAAATGCTGCTTTGCTATACAACCCACCTCCTACCTCCCGCTGGCAAAAAAGTACCAGAAGATAACAGTTTGTTATCTGTAATAATTGAACTTAATGAGAAAAAAGACTGATCTGATGTTTTCCTTTTCTTCTGCCTTTATTACTCTATATTGGATTTTAAAGTAAGGATAAATGAATTATTATGATGTGGACTGCACTTGAATAGTTACACTTCTCTGACAAACAGATTAAGTATGTCCTTCATACCTGTGGAGTGTGTAAAACTTCTTCCATTAGAGGTAAGTAGTTATATCAGGTAGATCATAAGAGATTTTGGTAAAAGAGGGAGACAGTAAAATATGGTGAATATAAGCACAGTTTTAGAATGAGAACTGACTAGAACTACCATGTACATCTTTGGTGTCTTCAGAGGAGCTCTTTAATCACCATTGGGTTCAATTTCCTTTTCCCTTAAATGACAGTAACAGTGCCTAATGTAGTGAAGATCAAAGATAATAATACATGTGAAACATGTAGCTTAGTGTCTGACATATTTAAGTGCATTTGCATGTTTGCGTGCATGCTCGAATTTAGGAATATTATCTTTTAAAATTGAGTTTGCTATTTGTCATGTAGAGTAACAAACATAGAACTTTCTAGGTTCTTATGAATCCAATTTAGTACATTTTATTTCAGTTTGTGACGGGCTGATGGGCATGCTGGGCTGAGGATGGTGAAGCTGTGTTTGGACGCAGTGGGAAGTGTGGGGTTAGCTGTGTCTCTGCAGGTTTCAGAAGGAAGATTGGTGATGCACATGCCAGGAATTTGCCAGTCCTCTACAATAATTCATAGCTTAGCTCCTTGAGTAAAGTTTTTTTTTTTCATTTCTTTTTATACTCCATATAAACAAATGATTCTGTAAGATAATTAAAATGCTTAAATCTGATGTTAATATTTTTTCTGGATGATTGACTACACTATATATATTTATGGTTGGTTGAAAATTTAATTTTGAATAAGGAGGAAGTAAATTACTGACTCCTGTTGTCTATTGACAACTCTTGTTTTTTGTTTATTGGTTGGTTTTAATTGTTGCTGTGTAGTCTTGTCCAGTCTGTAACTTCTGAGCCATTTAAAATATATATATTTCAAAGTATTTAAGAAGTTTAATCAAAAAAAGTAAAAAAGTTGAATCTTGTTCAAAAGTTGAAATGACTTCATGCTGCAGAGGTTGGAGGGTGAATGTGTGGCACTCTTCTGTAGCCAGTTGCGTGTAGGTTTCATAGCTGTGGTATAATGCTAGCCCTTCACACCTGTATCTTTACTCCTCTTCAAAATGTACCTAATAGTGTGTGACGAGGATGCAGACAACCTTTTCTGAGAACCCCAAGGCTGTGGGTCTGCACTGATTTGTATGTTGGATAGACCACGGAAGTTCATGGTCCTCTGGGCCTATCTGCCATTGCACATTTATGTCATCACAAGATATTGAATTAACAGGTGATAGCCTGAAAAAATATTTTATATTCTAGGGATAGAGAATTCACCCTTTGAAGGGCATGAATCTAGCTTAGTCCATTAATATAACATAGATTCACATGCAATTATATTTGGCTTTTAAGCAAATGGACTGATTTTCTGAGAAGAGTTTTATGGGTAATTTCCAACTGACCATTGAGTCATAATGACTTATGTGGCAGAATAAAAGCAATGTGCACTTAAATAACTTGATTAAAGTCAGTCTTTCTGGATCATTGCTTTCCATTTTAGACTTCCTTTGGCTCAAGCCAGGATCTGAGGTATTCACAGAATTGTTAGGAGTGGAGGTGATCCTTACCAGTTTTGTCAGCACTTCTGACTTCTTCATGTAGGTTGTTCATATTGAACCAAGTGTAGCAAAGTTCTACTTAAGAATCACATAAATGGATCACTATTAAAATATTTTAGTTACTCTAAAGAATACCCTATTTCTAAAAAAAGTGATGTCAGATCACTGAGGGTGGTAACTCAGACAGGACCCAAAGATAGTGGTTACACAGAGCAAATGAAATGGTCTAGATCTTTAAAATTTGATGCAAAAGCAATAAAAGCTTCTTAATTCATTGAATTATTTAACAGATATCTATTAAGCACCTATTAAATGACAGGCATTGATCATTTTGAAACCCTGAGACTGTAAAGCTATAGCATTTGGCAATGATATTGTGCTAAGCTTGGGGATACTATGATTAAGATGCAAACTTTTCCTGTGAGTTTTGAGGTTATTTTTTGTTGAATTTGTTCTGATTGATGCAAATTATTTTGAAAATATGTAGATTCCTTGCATTAAAGTGTTTGCAATGTGTTTATACACAGAATAAATCAGGCCTTGGTTCTTGATGCCTGAAGTTTTCTGTTGGAGGCGGCCACCCTGTGTAGTGAGCAAAAGGGCCTTGACCCGAGTCTCTATGGCATGTGAAAACACATGCATCTCGGAGGAAAACCTGAGTGACATATTTGAAAAAGGTTTGGCAGAATTATTAACAGGAGCTACAACGAAAGGCTGAGCCCCTTGATCACCCTTATTGGATTCTTGCAAAGGAACATCATCATCACAATCTTCTAGAGATTGCTGAACAGCTTAAGCTGCCTTAGCCAGAGTGTCATCATCAAGGTCATACTTATGTAAAGATTCCTGTACCGTTTGAACCAAAATGGCTGCGTCAGGACGGATTTTTCCGTCGACAGCTAACATAGCTACTCTAAGTATAGCCCATGTGGACCAAAACTTTACAGGGATCTGCTCCCCCTGCTTATATTTCTGGACCATTGTCTCTCGGACCCGGTCCCATGTTGCAAGATTAAAAGTACCAGTATCAGGAAACCAAGAATTATATTCAGTCACAACATTCAAACATTCAAGAATTTGAGAGAGCGGGACTTTTGCCCCATGTTCAGCCAATAAATATTTCAACATAGCAAAAGTAGGAAGACGAGAAGAAGAATGCCCCATTTTGTTATTTTCCCCTTGTTTACTTACCACCTTTTGTAAACTATCACCCGCCACTGTCCTCACCTCATCACTTTCGGTGGGAGGTATTAACTTCAGGTCACCTCGTCACTTTCAGTGGGAGGTATTAACTTCAGGTCCCTGTTCGGGCGCCACTTGTGGACTTCTAGTGAGTCCGAACCTGGAACGTGATGGTGAAGGAAATCAGATATGGAGACTGTCATGTCCAGCATGCAGCAAATCTTTATTGTCTTAGTGCTCATTATATACTATTTTAATTGTAGCAGGTGTAACATCAAAGCATACCACATAATGATAACATGTATGAATGATTAGTCTATTTTCTTACTATTATCTATTTACTTCAGACAGTAGGGTACCAGGCGGTTAGGTCTCACACACATAATCTTATCGCCTCCTAGCCAGAGCCTGGGAAGTTTGCTCATTATTTTGTTGTTGTCAAACTGTGGAGATGTATGCAGTTCACTTCCAGGCTCTCAACACCAAGTCCTGTCACCCAGAGGTTTTCCTCCAAGACGCGTGTGTTTTCACATGCCTTAGGGACTCAGGTCAAGGCCCTTCTGCTCACTGCGCAGGATCTGTCCATTTTGTTATTCTCAGACTGTGGAGATGTAGAAGCCCAACTCCACACAGGTCACTTTCCAGGCTCAACACCAAGTCCTGTCACTCAGAGGTTTTCCTCCGAGACGCATGTGTTTTCACATGCCTTAGAGACTCGGGTCAAGGCCCTTTTGCTCACTATGTGGGGTGGCCACCTCCAACATTTTCAAGTTAGGATGAGGTAGCATTAGCTTTGGGAGAACCTTTAACTAAGCTTTGAATACATATATGTTTATACATATGTCTTTTTTCATTTTTTTATTTTAGCATTTATCATTTTTTACATTTTTTTTAGACAATATTTGCTTCCCCCCACCCCTCAGGTTGAGTCCCCATAGAATCTCCTTCCCCAAGGCACCCGTGCACCATCACCACAGTCCCCTGCGCTCCTCCCTCCATCCCTCACACCCCTTTCTCTTATCCTTCCCTGCAGTATGTCTCTGGTTTACAATTGTCTGTTTTTGCTTTGTTGTGTTTTGTACTGTTAATATTTTTTTTCCCTGATGTCTTATTTGGTTCCCCTATATTCCTGTTGTAAGTGAAACCGTCCGATATTTTTCTTTTTCCTTCTGGCTTATTTCACTGAGCATAATTCCTTCTAGCTCCATCCATGTTGCTGCGAATGACATGAGTTTATCTTTTTTGATTGCTGAATAATATTCCATTGTTATACATATGTCTTTTTGTGTGTACAATTCTGTATGCATATATCCACATATACACACATATATATATATCTCCATATATATTTTCACTTGTACAATGCTGTTCCATTATATCCCTGCATCTGTGAGGCTGGATTTTGGGTCTAGGTAAAGGACCTAAATGAAATGAAGGACTTTATTCTTATCCTTATTTAAATATGTGTATGTTTCTGTTGTGTGGGTGTGTATGATTGATCAATTAATTGATTTGACCCATCATTCTAGTCTTCGGACAATATTTGGGTCTTTTTTCTGGCATACTACATTTATGTTATAGTCTAGTACTTCTAGTAATCTTTAGGTGCCTGTGTCCTCATTCTTGTTGCTGAGCAGGACAGGCCAAGGATAAAGTCTTGAAGAATTCCTTTCATGAACTTCCCATGGTTTATATTCATCATAAGTGGTGTTCTTTGTTTGTTTATGTAGTTGTAAATTTATGACTCCATGTAACTTTACAGAAGTTCAGTATATAATTCCTGTCATCAAGACAAGAGGGGAAGTAAGGGAAGAGAAGGCCTGAACAGACTAAGAGAAATGCAGCTCTCAGAGGACTATAAGTCTTAATGTGTGACAGAGTAGAAGGTAAGAAAGATGGAAAGGTCAGGAAGCTAGTATTGGTGTTTGGGGTTGAATTGAAGTCAAAGGTGATAATAATATCTAGTATGCGGGGACTCCCTGGTGGCGCAAGGGGTTAAGATGCAACCTATGAAGCTATCTGCAGCCACTGCAACACGTGTTCAATCCCCCGGCCCGCCAGGGAGCAACCCATATGGCACAGGAGACCTCTGCTTCTGACTAGCCCTCACCTGCTGCTCCCCTCAGCAGCATACTTCGTCCAATCTGCCTGTTCTGTTTCCCACTCTGTCTCTTATTTGGTTCCCCTATATTCCTGTTATAAGTGAAACCGTCCGATATAAGTGAATCCTCTCACCCCTCACACCTCTGGCCTGTACCCCTGCTCTTGTATGCATAAATAAATAAATCTTTAAAAAAAAATCTAGTATGTGGATGGGTGAGGGATTAGCAGAACTATAGAGAAGATGGAAGGCATGGCATTGAGGACATGAAATAATTGTGATGCTGGTATGCTGAGTTAGGCTGTTTACTTGCAATAAACAAATGAAAGTCATGACAGCAGGACTTGGGGTGGTCACAGAGAACATGAGCTGGGTGTTGTGGAGATTGCGGAAATGACTAGGCAGTCTATAAACCAACATAGGCATACAGTTCTGAAAGTTACACCGACACCAAAGATTCATATCTGAGGCAGAGATTTGAGTTGATTCCCCACATCTTCTCTTCTCTTGACAGTTTATTTTTTAAAGATTTATTTATTTATACAAAAACCAGGATACAGGCCAGATGCATGGGAGGATGAGTGGATTCACCAGAGACAGAGTGGGGAACAGAACAGGCAGACTGATGAAATACACTGCTGAGGGGAGCAGCGGGCGAGACAGGAGAGGTCTGCTGCACCATACAGGATTCTTGCCAGCTGGCCGGGATTGAACCCACCCTGCAGAGGCTACGGACAGCTCCACAGTGCAGTGCTCAACCGCCTGCACCCCCAGGGAGGCCCCTCTTGACAGTTTAATCGTGATTTTTAGTTGAGTGCATGAAAACCCAGTCACTTCTCTACTACCTTACAACTAGTGTCACCATCTGATTTCTTATCTATAGGCTATAACTGAATGTGACCCAAGCAGCTGACAAAGTCTGCTTTAGGAAGAAGAGAAGCCCTCTTTCTTCTGCTAAATTCCATACTCTTGCACTGTCTTGTGAAAAGACAGCCCTTTGTAGGATGAGGCAGATGACACTGTTGAGGGTGGTGGAGCATTAGGATAAGAAATAACCTTGGTGGGCCACCCCAGTGGCACAGAGGTTGAGCGCTGGGCTGTGAAGCTGCCCGCAGCCTCTGCAGTGCAGGTTCAATCCCCGGCCACCAGCGAGGGTCCCATATGGAGCGCAGACCTCTCCTGGTGCGCTTGCCGCTCCCCTCAGCAGTGTACTTCGTTAGTCTGCCTGTTCTGTTGCCCGCTCTGGCTCTGGTGAATTCTCTCACCCTCCCACGCTTCTGACTATACCCAGTGCTTGTATAAATAAATAAATATTTAAAAAAAAAAGAAGCATGTAAGAAATGGCAAATTCGCCTTTCCTGGAAACCTGCTGTTTACCTGGATACAAGTTTCCCAGAAGTTAGAGTGAAAAGATTGAGGGGCAGAGAAAAGAAGAAGATGTCTGTCTTGGGGAGCAAGGAAAGGGAAGAGAGTTTGGGGATGGCTAGATAGAATTTACATTTTTGGTGATCGAAGAAGTCAGAGATGTGAGGCATGGTCATAGCTGTCCTCAAAGATTCCAGCAGATGTTTGATGTAGTCTATATTGGCCCAAATGCAACTTAGGTTGGTTCAGTTGCAGCCAGCTTCAAACAGGTAGGAGTTTTGATGAAAACAGCAATTGAAAGTAAGGTCTATTTGTGTTAAGATGTGGATTGGGAATAGGTCCTGGTCTAATGTATTCTCCTGATAAATTGTCAAATACCCTGCCAGCATTTCAACAAATAAGACTGGGAACAGTAGTCGACAAGGAAGAAAAGCTAGACTAGGTATTGTTCTGGGACAATCCCTGGTGGTAGATGATGGTCTTGGTGCTCAGGGACTATCTTTTAAAGATCAAGTTCAAGTGTTTCCCCTTAGATTTGACATTTTGAGCTGCTTTTGGCTCACTGTTCATTATCTAGACAGGACTGGATCTCTTTATGCTTGTTGTACGTGTTCTAATGTCACATTTTCACTACTGATGTCCTAAAAATTTATAATTTTCTCTTTGTGCAAGAATTTTCTTTTATATCTCTTGCCTATTAAGAATCTGCTTTTGGTTTTACTTCCTCAGCTCTTATCACTGAACAATCTGCTTTTCCCTCAATTTATTATGATCACTTTTAAATTGTATTCTCACACTTACTCCCCTGGTTTGGTGATGCATTTGTTTCTTTATGTGATTCTTACCAGCAATTTTGAGAATCCTTTCTATCAACTTTGCCTTGACTTCTTTTTGTTCTTGATTTATTCTAATGCAATATTACTTTGGTATTGTGGAGTTTATATAAAGTGGTGGAGTAATAAATGGGTAAAATAAACATGTATAATGAATGAGAAGATTTCCTCCAGCAAATAAGAATATAATCACTTAATTTTTGCTACTGATTTTAATTATTTTTGGTCCCTGTGTGTGAATGAATAGACATAATAAGTAGTACATAGAATAAAACTTTCGTCTTTCTTTTAAAATGCTCAAGCAATGATTTCAATACCAGCATGCACTTTCACTAAATGTCAATGAAGTTTTGGCATGGAAATAATTGGACTCTGACTGCTGTAAGGAAAAATTGAATAAAGGTTTGTCATTTCACTTTTGGAATACCAGGGACATGATAGAATCTTGGGGCCATATTTTGCATGTAAAGGTCATAATTGGGTTTGCTGAACCAAATATCCAAAGGATTATCAGAAATATACTCCTGAGCCCCAGGTAGTTGTAAATGAATAGTTTGGAGACTGGTACCCTGGGGTTAACCAATTGGGGATTAAGTTCTGCATATGGTGCCTGTTAGAGCAGGGGAGTAATTAAATAGCTCCTGTAACACTGCAATTCTTGAGTGCTTTCATTAACTCTCAGATGGATTCCTCTTTATAAAGAAGAATGAATGAAATTAAATTTTACTTTAAACTTATTTAAAATGAAATATTTATAGACAACAAAAACATATACACCCTTCGCATTTCCTATTTTCATGTTTGATCCTTGCTAACATAGACCTAATCTCTTAGTTATAATGAAGTAGCTTCAGACCACCACCATATTGTGGTTACTTTGTATGATTGCCATTGGTCAGCCACTTGCCAAAAGACTTTTTTTTTTTTAAGATTTATTTATTTATTTATACAAACACTGGGTACAGTCAGAAGCGCGGGAGGGTAACAGAATTCACTAGAGCCAGAGCGGAGAGTAGAACAGGCAGAGTGACGAAGTACTCTGCTGATGGGAGCAGCGGGCAGTAGGAGAGGTCTGTGCGCCATGTCGGACCCTCGCCCAGTGGCCAGGGATCGAACTGGTGCTGCGGGCAGCTTTACAACCCAGCACTCAACTGCTGCGCCACCACAGAGGCCCTACTTGCCAAAATACTTTAAGGAGGATGGATGTGTATCTGGTAACAACTTCAAAAATGATTATCAGAACAATAAGCAATTAATATCTTAAGAATCAAGAAATTATTATTAGAAATAAGAAATTATTAATATCGTATTAAAATTATTAACATCTTCATTATTATCTTAATACCTTAAATTATTAATATCTTAAGCATGACTTCTAACATTCAAGAATTTTGTTTTAGAATATTATGGCATGGACACTGTCACTGATAATATTAAGATAAAGCCAAACATTGAAAGGACAGTTCTCCTTTTATGAGGATATGCGATCTCGTGTGACACCATGTGCTCAGAAAATACAACTGAAGACACTTCATTCTTGCAGTGAAAATGAGTAGGTGTGTCTAAATGACCTTTTCCTCTCAAATGGGAGTTTGGTTAAGTACAGCAGTGCTTAGTGATTAGTGTGCACGTGGTTGAATCATAAATTTATTTACTTAGTGGATCTGGTTAATTATTGCTCTGTGTTTGGTGGTGAAGTCACTGGATTCTGTGAGGTGGGAGATGAGGACTGAGAGCAACATGAATAGGACCAAGCGAAAGCGAGAGATTTCAAGGCAATGAAAGGGAGAGAAAGCCAGTGTGGCAGTGAGAGGGTAACAAAGTGCTCAGCACGGGGTGTGGGAATGAGAGGGACAGACACACAGACACATGGAGCATATTTAAGACAAACATGGGCAGAGGAGGGACAGGGGGAGAGAGAGAATGGGAAGTAGGCAACCAGCAAGGCTGAGGAGGTCCTGTATTTGTTTTGTTTTGTTTTTTAAGATTTATTTATGGTGCGGGGGGGGTGAGAGGATTCACCAGAGACAGAGTGGGGAACAGAACAGGCAGATGGACTGAAATACACTGCTGAGGGGAGCAGTGGGCGAGACAGGAGAGGTCTGCTGCGCCATGTGGGTCACCTCCCAGGCTGGGAATCGAACTTGTGCCGCAGTGGCTGCGGACAGCTTCACAGTGCTGCATCTTAACCCCTTGAGCCACCAGAGAGGCCCTGAGGTCCTGTATTTGTTATGGCTTCTTTGGTAGCACTCTAGATCCTGTGGGAAAATTATCATAGAGAAAATGTATGCTTATTTTGTGCCAGTTAATGAATGGAAAATCATTTGAAAGACAAGCAGCACATTTATACAAATAGGTTAAATTTCTTTAGTTTTCTACTTTTAAATACTCACCTTGGGTCTTGAGCTACATTAATCATTACTTGATATTACTTAATAATAATATGGAAATGAGTTTACCCTGTTGCAGATCCCAGTTTCAATCAGTAAGTAATTATGAAAATTAATCTTAAAGATGCTGTGAAAGAGTGTTGCTTTCTAGGCAATAATTAAACCTCTCAGCCATCCCTGGGTGGTTGATTTTTTTTCTTAGTTTTTTTTTTTCTAACTTACTTGCTGCAGGTGGGAAAAGATAGCAAGTTGCTGCTCACTGAGGGATTCATTAGTTGAGGTAGCAAAGGTTCCAGCAAGAGAAGGGAATGAATGGAATGTGTTAGAGCTGGACAAAGAAAAAAGAAAGATCAATTGCTTTCTTTTGGCCCAAAGGGAAGAATTTTTTTGAAGTGCGAATAGAACCTTTAAAACTCACTTTGTTTTCATAGGAGTATTTTTGAGCCAGATCTCAGAATGTGGAGCTAATTCTCCATCCTCAGTGGGAGCCAACCAAATGTGCTCGCCAACTTCAGTTTCTGCCAGCTAGTGAACAGGTGCTCAAAAATAGCAACATAATAATTATTATTATCACCATCCTCCACAAAGTGCCCTGTGTTATTACAGAAGTGGAGCCTGAAAGACGTGTGGGCCCATAGCTCTGGTGGCCCATGCACCTTTGTCTTCCTGCATCCTCCTCTCCCCCTCTCACAACCCTCAGAGAAGAAGGAAAACCACTTGGAAAGTTCTGAAAGGATGGAAACCTTCAAGCATGTAGTGTAGATGTGGGAACTGTTCTTGCAACTGTGAAAGATGCAGTGTTGACAGGATGTTAAAAAGGCGCCTGCTTTTATGTATACCACACATGGGGCACAATGTGGAGGCAAGTAGGGCTGCCTGGGAAAACATAGGAGAAAGCCCAGTTACTCTTATGTTTCAAATATAGGACATTACATGCATATTATTTGGGGTTCATCTGAAATTCAAATTTAACTGAGCATCCTGTGCTTTTATTTGCTGAACTGGCAGTGCAGGTTGCATGATGTCCTTTGGTTGGGGAGTGCCCAGACCAGTGGCCTTAGCTGGACAGTGACTGAGCCTGTCACTCCCAGTACTTTGACACTTTTATCTCTTCATGGAACCTTGTACTACCCTCTAGAAGATAGGACAGATGTCATTGGGAATAATTATAAAAGAAAGAAGGCAGAGTTTTGGATCAGATATCAGAGATGTAAAAATTAGAGTAGGCAATAAAACAAGCCTCTTAAATAAATTAGGTTGCTTTACTGACTTTGAGAAAAGTCAGTGGCTGCTGATCCATCAGTGAGAAATAGAAATGTGCTTGAACCTAAACCGCAGCAGTTTTCTTGGGCTATTTGATCATTCCATCATGCACCTTATGTGACTTTTAGTGCATAGATACAAGATAAATTTAATGAGGAAATAGAAGGGAGTAAAACTTTAGTTATTGAGTCAAATATTGCATTTTTGATAAGTGGCAGTGTCTTTAAAGACCTTACAAATAATAATGTCAATAATTGCTTGCCTATCATAAATTACTTTTTGTTCACTTTTTGAGGGAGTTAGCATGGAGGCACAGAGTTCTAGGCATTCTGAAACCCAGACCCTATGTTCTCCCTGAATTATTTATTCCCTTTGTGGGTAGGCTTATATTAACTTTCACTTTGAATTCATAAGACTTAAATTTTCTGAGGTTTCCCTAGCTTTTATGTTCTGAAACTGATTTGGATCCCTGTTGCTGACATCTGTTTTCTCTGCATGACCTGTATTGGACAAGACCAAGGAGATTTAAGAAAAATGAGTTTGATTTCTTGCATTGCTTTCTGTCAGTTAAGCTTAATATACATTGAAACTTTGAGATATAGATATACATACATCTACATGTAGATATATATGTATGTATGTAGAAATAACAGTGTCTTAACAGTGGAATACATAAGACAAATGTGAAATGACGGGACTTTGATGCACTGCCATGTCCTGTGCTTTTACAAGGCTCCCAAATGCTTTCCCACATATTGAACTGTCAGAGCAATGATCAGTGACTTAGAATGCCTCCCGAATTCCTGACCAGCTGCCAAAACAATTGCTTAAGTAAATGTTTCCTGATGTCCAGTGACCATTAATTACCTACCCCCTCCAATATACAACTAGTTATGAGTGCAGATTTTGAAGGAGCATCACTGCTTATACTTAGTGAAATCCATAGAAAAGCTTTGCTTTTGTCCTCCACTATGATAGGGAGGGCAGGCGCAGGCCTTCAGAAGAAAAGAAGCACTTCTGTCTAGTTCTTCAGAGACCACAGTAGTCTCTGCCTGTTGGCTCTGGGGTCACATTGGTACTAGTGGAAGGCAATCATGTTCTAAGATACCCACTAAGCTTGGAGCCCAATAGAACTAATGTCCAATACCATAGCTCTGAATAATGAAATATGTCCTATAACCAGAATGTAGCCAAGACCATCTCAGGCTTCCCAGAGTTCTGTGTACGGTCAAAGGGCTCTACCTAGTCCAGAATCACATCCTCCTTTTACAGTGGCTGCTTTACTGGAATGCCGGTCTGGACCCTGGGCTTGTTGAAAACCTTGTTTTCCCAAAGCCTGGAAGCGGGGAACTAGCCCTGAGGGTGAGCCCTCCTCCCCTCATTGCCCAGCATCGTAGACCATGTGTGAGCTTGTTGGCACAGCCACGTGATATTTAATAAGTAGAACATCAGAGACTTCGCCTCGGAGTTGTTTCTAGATTCTCCCAGATGACACAGAGCTGTTCTCAGCAGGAGTGGGCCCTGCCCTCCATTGTTTCAAAGATATTATTCTGAATGAGCAGTTTGTCCTTATGTTCAATATGAAGAGTTTCACATTTTCGTTCTAAAGAGAACCATTTATACCAACTGATTTCCTGTTAGGAAGAGCTTGATTATTGATGTCTGCTGGGGCTGCTGGGATCCAGAGCCATGTGATAGTCTGATGGTCTAAATGGAGTCGGTCATACTTTAATTATAAAGTTATATCCTCTTTCCTTGGGTCTAGGTGTGACCCTGGAATGCTGTTCAAATTGGGGTTCCAAGCAGCCACGGCTTGGTTGGCTTTGACACAGGCATGGATGCCACTCTGCTTTATATGGATTATTTTTTCTGCTTTTTCTAGAAATTAATATTAATATTAATAAAGCAGCGTGGTATGTCTTAAAAGCTGTCGTCAGGTTGTCCTTGGTAGAGAAGAAGTCCAGGCTGAGATAGAAGGGATGGTCTGTTTCAATAAGAGTTGGGATAAGGGACCCTTGCTTGTCCTCCCTGGGCTCTCCTGCCCTGTGACCAACAGGCAGTGGGTCCTGGGACTAGGTTAGAGGACCTTGTAGAAAGGAGCCTTAAGGGGCCTCCCTGGTGGCGCAAGGGTTAAGATGCAACCTATGAAGCAATCTGCAGCAACTGCATCATGAGTTTGATTCCTGGCCAGCCAGGGAGCTACCCACATGGCGCAGTAGACTTCACCTGTCTCGCCTGCTGCTCCCCTCAGCAGTGTATTTTGTCAGTCTGCCTGTTCTGTTCCCCACTCTGTCTCTGGTGAATCCTCTCACCTCCCACACCTCTGGCCTCTACCCCAGCTCTTGTGTGCATAAATAAATAAATCTTTTTTTTAAGAAAAGAAACTTATCTTAAAAGAGAGTTAACCAGTCAATATACCCTCTTGTTGAACAAGTTTAATTTCTCACTAACGTCTCCCACAAGTCTTTGTGAACCAAATCTATCTTATTCATGTGGACATTTTTTAAAGATTTATATATGCATACAAGAAGTGGCATGTAAGCCAGAGGCACAGCTTGGGGGGGGGGGATCTGAGGTGGCTGGCAGTAGCTTGCTAGCACTGTCTTTAACCCCTGTGCCACCAGGGAGGCCCTATGGACATTTTAAATGGTGGGTTTGTGTAAGCTATTGTAGGGGTAAATGAATTTGTCTTTGAACTTAACATTTTAGAATCCCCTCAGGTTACCATACAGACATGACTATGAGTTGCCCAGTGTTCAGAATATGAAAAACAAAAACAGTAAAACCCGGCTTCTTGTCTGTACTTAAAACAGCCTGGGCCCTTCCTCCCGCCCGGCTCTGTGGCATTTTTAATCCACACTCTTGTTGCTTGAATGGACCTTGTCAGTGTTCTCATCTTGCAGGGTGGAGTTGTCTTCAGACAGACCCATTTACTTAAACAATAGACCTTCTTGTTGTCAGTTTTGCAGCTTTCAATAATTTACCGTGACTCTATGTTCATTAGTCCATGCCGCTGGCAAAAGAGGCATACCTCCAAATTTGGCTAATTGCTCAGCTATTCAATGACCCAAAGGAATCCTTCCATCTCTACAAGGGGTTCTTCTCTGCCAGAGCCAGTCTTCAGTGTCACAGGGGATAGGGACAGGAGCTGGCAGTGAGGAGCCCAAACCAGAGGCAATCTGGAACCCTCAAGGGAACTGTTAGTGTTTTCCTTTTTCTCTAGTATATTGCTCTTTCTTATCCCTGGAAGGACATCTGCACAGCCCCAAGGATGGAAATGAAAAAGACCTGGGATAGGGTGGGAGGACATGACACATAGTCCTAGAAAGTCAGCCACTGTTAGGAATTTAGTAGTAAATTGTGGCAGTGCCGAGGCTTAGGTAATGCCTGGCAAGCCTTCAAGTATAGTGTCTGTTGTTCATCGCACAACGGCACTGAGCCAAAGGGTTAAGTGGGGCCAAAATCCAACCTGTGTACTGTCTGGCAGAGGCTGTGTTTGGCCTGGAGAAAGAGAGGCCTTTTGCAAATGCTCCCACAGACAACATCCTCTCACCACAGCAGACACACCCACAAGACTCATCTACTCAGGGTGGGTGCCTTGTAAAATTTTCATAAAGGTGCCATGTGAGCTAGTGGGGAGCCCCATCCTTTCTCCCAGGTCTTCACATTAGGTCTGACTTTTATGTGAACTCTGACCTTGGCCTTGTGGCTCAGGAGACAACTCTCACCGATGGGATGCAGACAGGAGCTCCTATGGCAGGTGATTTCAGGGTGTGTAGAACAACATATGTAAGAAGTTATTCCCTTTCAAGTCTCTTTAAGTCCTTAGTATTACTCAGAAAGAAAGGTTCAGTTTGTTAACAAAGACCCAGCGGCTTCTGCAGGGTCTATTCAGAGACATTTATCTATTCAGGGTTTTAATATTCATTGAATTTTTATTTAGAAATACTGTCTTTGCCAAGGGATACTGGCTTCTTGCTTAAAGTACAGTAACATTTAAAAAATAAAATTAGTTGATTGCTTCTTTGTTCTTGTCAAATCCAATTCAGACTGAATTTAGGAAGCAATTGTTTTGGGGTAAAGAGACCAAACTTGAGAGTATGAGAGACACAGGCCTTTACACTAATACAGGTTTCTGACAACTTCTGCTAAAAGGAGAATAAAAGGAAACATTTGCATTGTTGTTGGAGGGATTTAGGTTCAAATGTGCAAGCATGAATGTGTGTTTCTATGTATGTTTGCGCTTTTTCCATAAACACAAGTTGAGAAATTGTGGCCTCTGAATTCCTGGAGGTGGGATGAGAAGATGTAGGGAAAACTGGAGGTAATTGGAAACCAAGTTGACTCCACATTTTTGCTGTAGGGAAGAAATGCTGGTTTAAAGTAAGAAAGTTCTAGAAGGAAAAGATCTATTAATTGATACTTGATTCACGGCCTTTCTCCTAGGTCCCTCCATGTTTCAGCTTCATATATTCTGTCTCTCACATGCAAGTACATGCCCACACCCAGTACACTAATCGTTCAAATCTGCCCTCTACCTTGTAGGAGAATTTTCTGCAGGAGCCACAAGGTAGAGTAACAGGCATGAAACAGGGAACTAAAGCCTTGATCATCTCTTAGATCTCTTTCTGATGAAACAACATATTTAGCTCTTAGTATGAACTCATAGTTGAGATTACTACAGTAAAAGTATTGTTTGGTATCCAGTGGCAACACTAGTTTATGTTTACATAAAGAAAAAGTGTCATCTGATATAATCTCAGAAAACTGCTGCCACAGGCCTTTGAAACAATTACTTTAGACTATTTCACAGAGCATTAAGCTTAACAATGTCAATCTGTTCCTAAATGCTCCTCAAGAAAATTTCTGCAACAGGGCCAAAATTTAGGTTGGCAAAAGGGCAACCTCAAACAGGCAATCTCCTCTTACTATTGTTTTAAACAGTTTTTCTTTGAGATAGAACAGACCTACAATAAACTGCATATATTTAAAGTGTGCAGTTTGCTAAGTTTTGATATGGGTGTATCTGTGAAACTGTAAGTACTCCTACCTACTCTCCCATGCCCCCTTGGAAATCCCTGCCTCACACTCCTTTCTCTGCACCCCCTTCCCCAGGTGGGAAATGTATTTTGTTACAATAGTTTAGTTTTAGTTTCCAGAGTTCTGTAGTTTTCAGAGTTTGCAGTATACGTTAATTTTGTCTGGTTCTTTCACTGAACATAATTATCTTGAGATTCATATAGGTTGTGTGATCATTGGTTAATTCCATTTTCCTGCAGAATAATGCTTGCTTGTATGGTTATTCCACAATCAGTTTATCCTTTTATCTTTTGACGGGCATTTGGATTGTATCTTTGAACTTTTACAAAGAAAGCTGCTGTGTGCATTACTGTACATCTTTGTGTGGATGTACATTTTGTTTTCTTTTGGTTAAACACCTAGGAATGCAATGGCTAGATCAAATGGTAGTTGTATGTTCAATAAATGATCAGTGTCTTTCATGCCATCCTGAGGAACATGGATGGATCTGGAAGGGATTATGCTCAGTGAAATAAGTCAGAAGGAAAAGGAAAAATATTGGATGATAACACTTATAAGAGGAATATAGGGAAACCAAACAAAGGGTCAAAAATAAAAAGACACAACTTGTAGACAACTGTTACTCTGAGTCTTAAAGCAGGGATGAGGAGGAAAAGCAATCAAAATAGGGATGGGAAGAGCACAAGGGACCAGGATGATGGTTCATACGTGATATGGTGGTGGGATAATTAAAGGGACTACACCTGAGGGGAGAAATCAAATACTGTACAAAAATAAACAGCAATGTAAAAAAAATAAAGAATTAATAAAAGGAAAAAAATTATAGATTGGGTTTATCCAGTTTAATTCAAAACAAAAAAAATAAGTGTTTTCCAAAAAGCTGTATCATTTTATGTCCCCACCAAAATGAGAGATTTCCATTTATGTGTTTGAGAGTTCCAGTTCCTCTACAGCCTTAACCAACTCTTGGTATGTTAATCATTTTATATCACTGTGTTTTAATTTGCATTTCCTAACTGTATATTGATGATGAGCATCCTTAATGTGTTACTTATTTTTTTTAATTTTTTAAAAGATTTATTTATGCATACAAGAACTGGGGTGTAAGTCAGAGGTGTGGGGGGTGAGAAGATTCACCAGAGAGAGTGGGGAGCAGAACAGGCAGATCTACTGAAATACACTGCTGAGTAGAGCAGTGGGTGAGGCAGGAGAGGGCTGCTGCGCCATGTGTGCTGCTCCCTGGCTGACTGGGGATTGAACTTGTGCTGCAGTGGCTGGTGATAGCTTGATAGTGCTGTCTTTAACCCCTGTGCTACCAGGGAGTCCCCTTAATGTGTTATTTATAAATTGTCTAACTTCTCTGATGAGATTCTACCCATTTTTAAAAATGGGTTTTCTCATCATTTATCTTTTCATATATTCTGAATATAAGTCTTTATCAAATAACTGCTTTGCAAATGTCTTCTTAGTCTGTGGCTTGTCTATTTTAGTGGTGTCTTAAAAGTTTTAAATTTTGATGAAGTCCAATTTATCATTTTTTTCTTTTTTGGTTCTTGCTTTTTGCATTAGGTGTCACATTTAAGAATCTCTGCGTAATCCAAAGTCACAAATCTTTTTTCCTGTATTTTCTTATAGAATTTTTATAATTGCAAGTTTTGTATTTGGCTCTATGATCTGTGTTGAGTTAATTTTTCTCATATGTTACAAAGTCCCAGTCAAAGTTCTGTGGGGCCTCCCTGGGGGTCTGGGGGTTAAGTCTCAGCACTAGCTCTTCTATGGCCTGAGTTTAATCCCTGGCCAGGGAGCTAACCCACATATGGCAAAGCAGACCTCTCCTGTCTTGCCCGCTGCTCCCCTCAGCAGTGTATTTCAGTAGATCTGCCTGTTTGTTCTATTCCCTACTCTGCCCCTGGTAAATCCTCCCCCAGCACCTCTGGTCTACACCCCAGTTCTCTGATGCAAAAAAAAAAAAAAAAAAGTTCAATGTATTGTAGATGTATATCCAGTTGTTTGAGTGCTATTTGCTAGAAGACTTTACTTCACTATTGAGTGCCATTGTACCTTTATCAAAAATCAGTTCATCTGTTTGTTTCACTGATCTTTGTGCCTATCCTGTTTTGATTACTGCAGCTGTGTCTTGAGTCTTGAAATCAAATAGTAGTTTTAATTACTGGGTCCTTTGCATTTTGATATGAATTTCAGATTCAGCTTGTTACTCTATACAAATATTCTGCTTGGATTTTGATTGGGTGCTATTAAATCCAATTGAATAGGAGAGAGCTGGCCCCTTAGCAATATGGGTCTTCTATTCTATGGACAAGGTTGTAACTCTCCTTTTAGTTACATTTTCTTTAATTTGTTTCAGCAAAGTAATTTTTAGTGAAGAGGTTTTTCACATTTTTATCACATTTATCTCTAAGTACTTTTTTAATATTGTAAGCAATCTTTAAAAATGTCAATTTCAGATTATCTGCTGCTGGTATATAGAAGTACAACTGATTTTGTATCTTGCAACCTTACTTAAAATCACTTATAAGTACTAGATTTTTTTTTTATTATTATTATCTATATACATGACCATGATGTCTTCGAATACAGAGAATTTTACTTTTGTCTGGACACTTTTAATTTTCTTTGTCTTATTGTACTAGCTAGATCCTTCTGTACAATGTTAAAAAGTGAGAGTAGATACCCTGCTATGGATCCTACTTGGAAGCAATGAGTTTTCACTATCAAATATGATGTTTACTATAGAGTTTTCATAAATACTTTTTATGAATTTTACAAAGTTTTCTTCTATACCAAATTTTCTGAAACTATTTTTTTTTAAAGATTTATTTATTTATGCAAACAAGAACTAGCCCGAGTTGCGGATGGGGGAAGAGGATTCACCAGAGACAGTGTGGGGAGCAGAACGGGCAGATTGACTGAAATACACTTTGAGGGGAGTGGCGGGCAAGTCGGAAGAGGACTGCTGCACCATGTGGGTAGCTCCCTGCCTGGGGATGGAACTCATGCTGCAGTGTCTGTGGATTGCTTCATAGGTTGTCTCTTAACCCCTTGCACCAGCAGGGAGGCCCTCTGAAAGTATTTTTTAAATCAGAAATAGATGTTAGAATTTTGTGTTGAGATAGTCATATGATTTTAAGTTAATACTGGTGAATTTTTTTTTTTCTGGCTTTCTTAGGCTTTTATTGAGCTTTTTTACATGTAGTAATACTGGTGAATTTTAACCAACTTTGCAATATAATTACATGTCATGATATGTTTTTTATATATTGTCAGATTCAATTTGCAAACATATTTAGGGGTTTACTATTTTTTTATGCTGTCTTTTTCTGCTTTAGGTGTCAGAATCATGTTGGTTTCCTGAAATGAGTTGGGAAATAGTCTTAAGATTTCATTTAGAAATTGTATTTCTTCTTTAATATTTTGTAGAATTTACCAGTGAAATCATCTAATCATTTGGGTCTGGTGTTACATTTGTGGAAATGTTTTTAACTGAAAAGTCAAATACTTTGAATATATTCTGGTATTTAATTTTGTGTGTGTAAGCTTTGGTAGTTTGTGTTTTTCAAGCATTTTCCCCTTTAATTTGTTTTTGAAGTAATTTCTAAAAGTTGCATATATTATTACTTTATAATTTTATCTCTAGAATATGTTGTGCTGTCAAATGTTTCCTTCCTCATCTGATAAATTGTGTTTTCTTAATTTCCTAATCAAACTCTATATAATTCATCTTCTGAAAGAACATGCTTTTAATTTTATTTTCCCTATTGTTTTTCTTTAACTTTGCTGTTATTTTTAAATTTACTTCTGCTTATTTTTAGGGTTAATGTCCTTTTTCTAATTAAGGTAGAAATTGAGGTTATTGACTTGAGGGCTGTTTTCTATTTCAGTATAGGTGTTTAGTGTAATAAATTTTTTAAGTGCTGTTTTAGGAGCATCCCACACATTTTGTACTTTTTCATTTTCCTTTAATTCAAAATATTTTTAAATTTTATTTTAAACATCTTTGACCCATGGTTTATGAAGAAAAACTGTTTAGTTTCCAAGTATCTAGGTTTTTTTTTTTAAAGATCTGTTACTAACTTCTAGCTTATTTCTGTTGAATTTAAAGAATATACTTTCACAAGTTGAAGTAATTTTTAATCTATTTAGACTTGCTTTATCACCCAGAATATGTTCTATTTTGATAAATGTTCCACATGCGTATATAAAGAACATGTCTTCTACTTCTGATGGATGGAGTGTTCTATAATTGCTAATTAGGTCCAGTTAGTTGATAGAATATTTTTACTGATTTTCTGTCTACTTGTTCTGTCAATTATTTAAAGGTATTGAAATCTCCAATTTTAATTATGGATTTGTCTATTTCTTTTTGTTGTTCAATGAGCTTTTCTTTTATCTGTTTCAAAGCTCTGTTTATAAATGTTTAGGATTGCTCGGTCCTCTTGATAAATTGCTATTTATCTTTATGAAATATCTACTTTCAGGGAATACTTTTTTCCTCAGAAATGTATACTGTTACCCTAGTTTTTTTTTTTTTAAATATTGTTAGCATGGTTTTTCTTCTCATATTTTTAATTAATTTAGATCTTTATGTTTAAAAATGTGTTTATTGATGTTTATTGTAAGCAGTATGTGGTTGAGTCTGTCTTTTCTATCCAGCGTTGACTTTCAGTTGCATGGTAGACCATTTATATTGAATATGCTTGTTGATATGCTTAAATGAAGTCTTTTATCCTGCTCTTTTTTTCTTTTATGTTTTTTTTTTTTTTTGTTCCCCTTTCCTTGTTTTTCTGTCTGCTTCTGAAGATTGAATTTTTTTTAATGATTCCAATTTAGCTGCTTTGCTGGCTTTTTAGCTATATTTGTTTTATTTTAATGGGTTTTTAAAAAAGATTTATTTATGCATAAAAGAACTGGGGTATAGGCCAGAGGTGTGGGGGAGAGGAGTGACAGACAAGTGGGAAGCTGGGCAAGCGGATCTACCGAAATACACTGCTAAGGAGAGTAGTGGGCAAGACGGGAGAAGTATGCTGCGCCATGTGGGTTAGCTCCTTGGCTGGGGATCAGACTCAGGCAGCAGTGGTGATAACATTGAGACTTAACCCTTACCCCAACAGGGAGGCCCTTAATGATTGCTTTAGAGTTTATAGATACATCTTTTCATACATACATCTACCTTACTATGGTATTATTTCTTCATTCATTATAAGAACCTTACAATAGTATACTTTCATTTCTACTCCCCTCCCCACCCTTTGTACTATTTCCTCCCAGCAATTCTACAAGAATGTTTTATGATAAAATGGTGTGATCTAAGTATATAGCACTTTAATATTAGTTACTTGTAGTACTTCACTCTGCTATTTTTTCATACTTTCTTGTTAATTTGCAAGACTGAGATCCTACCTTGTACATTTTCACTAAATCATTACAAGTGCTGATTGTTACAAGTTCTGAACATAATGACACTCATAGGTAATTTCTAGAAACAGAATTTTCATTTGGTTTAAATTCTATTCAGTGTTAACGTAATTTGACGTGAACTTTCCAGGAGCCCTTCATGCTGGCAACTAGGATAAGGTAGAGTGCCCCAAAGCAGTGTTATATTTGGTGGGATCTTTGCATAGTTTAATTTCCTATATAATGAAAATAGGGAAAATCCAAATTACAGTTTAGAAGTCATACACTGTGAATTGCAAACTGGACGCTATTAAAGTTAAGACTCAAACATAGGCAAATAGATAGGTTAAGCATAGTGATATTTTAAAAAAGGCTGTATGTGAACACTGAGGATTCCATGGCAAATTTAGATGAGATGCTTGTGTAGGCAGTAATATGGGAGGATGTAGGAAGAAGGGGACATTCTGAAGGTAAAATGATGGATGTGGTTACTTACATGTGTGCTCTGGTTTAGATAGTTTATGCTCCACCATTTTTAGCTCCAGGATTTAAGCAAAAAAAAACAAAAACAAAAACCACAAAAACCCAAGATGAATGTGAGTTTCATCTCTTGTCATGTGTAATATGTGCTATATGTGTACAGAATGTGAGCAGAAAGAAAACTAGCAAGAGTATGGTGAGTGTACGAGTATATGAGGAAGGGGACTTGTTTCTGATATCTGTGATTGAGAAGCCTTTGTGCTATAGTTTCATATATTTTATTTTTATATTTTTAAGAAGCCTCATAATACATTTATATTGTTTTAAGTCACTGGCTTATTAAAAAGACTTACATAATTAGAGCAAATTTTATGTATTTTATCTATATATTATTTCTTGTGAGTGCCTAATTCCTCATGGTGTCATTTTTCTGTTTGAAAGACTTCTTTTGAAAATTCTTGTAGTACAGGTCTTAAAAGCTTTTGTATATCTGAAAAAGTTTCTATTTTACTTCTGTTTTTGAAATACATTTTTACTGTGTATAAAATTGCAGGTTGATAGTTTTTTCCTTTTAGTACTTTAATGATACTCGGTGGTCTTCTCACTTGCATTGATCCTGATGAGAAATTTCGATCCTCCTGATGTTGGCTCCTCTGTATGTGCTTTTATCCTCTAGCTGCTTTTAAGATTTTCTTTTTCTTTCTCCACAGGTTTTGAAGAGTTTGATCATAATGTGCCTTGATGTAGTTTTGTTCATGTATTTTATACTCAGGGTTTTTTGAGTGTCTTAGATCTATGAATTTGTGGCTTTCATGAGGTCTGGAAAATTTTTATACTTTATTTCTCCAAATTTTTTTCTGTTTCCATCCTCATTGTTTAAGGAAACACCAACATATGTGTCTTAGGCAACAAGTTGTTTTGCACTTCACTATGCTCTTTCCAATTTTTAGAATTCTTCATTCTTTTTTGTTTCCTTTTGGATAGTTTTTATTACTATGTTTTCAAGTCCCTAATCTTTTGTTTTTCGCTGTTTAGTCATTAATCTCAGTGTGTTTTTCATCTCAGACATTGCACTTCCTTTTGCAGAGGTTTAATTTGGAGCTTTACACCTTTTTACACCTTTACATACAGAAGTTAGTTATACCAGCTTTTTTGTTTGTTTTTTTTTTTTTTTTTGGTTTGCTAATCCTAACATCTGTTTCTTCTGGGTTTTGTTTGATGCTATATTTTCCTGCATCTTATGTTGAGTCATCTTTGGATGCTAGATGTTGTCACTTTTACCTTTTTTAGCTCTACACTGTGTTTTTGTTTTCTTGTGAACTTGAACTTTGTTCTAGGATGTAGTTAAAATTTCCTGGAAACAGTGTGAAAATTTTCTGTGTTATTTTCGTATTTGCTATTTAATGTTTGCTAGTATTTAGTCTAGGGCTAGTATTCCTTACTACTGAGCAAAAATCCTTCTAAGTACTATATCATATGCCTCATAAATTATGAAGTTTTTAAGTGTGACTTGTGGGAATGGTAATTTGTAGACTATTATGTATTACATTATTCTGTTTTAATAAAATTATATATTATAGATACATTTCTCTTGTATATTTTATGATTTTTTTAATACATGCAATGTGGCAGATATGAAGTGTAGATTAGCAAATAAAACAAAAGCCTTAATCTTATTTTCTGGAGGCAGGCAATAAACTAACAGTTATATAATATGACAGGTGTGCTTTGCAGAAAAATAAGGGAGGGTAAGGAGAGAGAGAATGGTGGGGAGAAAGAAAGCACGGTCATATGAGTGTCTGGAATTACTCAGAAAAAAAATGACCTTTGTGTAGAGGCTAGAATAAAGTGAAACAGCACACCAGCAGGCTTTCTGGGGGAAGAACATTGCAGGTATTGGAATACTAAGTGCTGACATAGGATAAGAAGAGGAGGGTGGCTTGGCATGTTTGGGCAAGAGTGTGGTGGCTAGTGTGGCCAGAGTTTGTGAGAAAGTGAGGGAAGGGACAACAGAAGATGAGGACAGAGAGCACTAGGGCTTTGCTATGTGTGGTAAGAATTTCTGGGCTTTAGTCTAATGATGATAGAAACAGTTTGGGATTGTGAGAAATTTAATGGCATGACAAGACTTACCTTCTTGAAGGACTACTCCTGTGGCTATGTGGAGAATTGATGGTAGATAATAGGATAACAGCAAGGAGATCAGATTAAAATCTATTGGTGAAAGCGATTGTAAGTAGTCAGATTCAGGATATATTTAGAAGTTAGAGCAAGAGGTTTCAATGTAGGATTTGAGAGATTGAGGTGAGGGTGGGGAAGGGTGAGGGAGGGAGAGAACAAAATTGAAAGTGACTTCAAAGTTTGCTTTTTCTGGAGGGTGCATGGCTTTGCCCCTCCTTTTTCCTCAACAACAAGAAAAATAACATTGCCATTTTCTGGGAAAAAAGATTAGGGGATGATAATCAAATACTCAGTTTTGACAGATCAAGTATAAGTTGCACTATTAGATGTCAAGGAGATAAATTGACATGAGTCTGGGGTTCAAGGGAGAAGTAGGTGTTGAAAGTCATCTCCATCCATACATCCAGTAGGTGTTGAACATCATCTCCATCCATACTTACTCCCTAGGTGACCTCATCCAGGCATATGAGATCACTTAGGGGGAGTAAGAATGGGTAGAGAAAGTAAGAAGGTTGAGGACTGTGATCATTCAATATTTAGATTTCAGGAAGATGAGGAAAAACCATCAAAAATACCAAGAAGGAGTGGCTAAAGAGAACTCTGACATCAAGAAGCCAGGAGAATAAAATTTTTTAAGGAAAAGGACACAATATACTATATTACTCACTATCCAAAATTTAGTAAAATCAGATCATTGAACTGACTTTGGGATTGGGAAATGTAGAGAACATCTGTGACCTTGACGAGTGCAGTATTATTGAAGGGGTAGGAAAGAGTCTAATTGGAATGCATTCAAGACAGTGGAGGAGAGAAAGTGGCAATAGTAAGTAAGCATGGATGGTCTTTGGAATTGTGATATAAAGAGGAACACAGGAATGGTGTGTGAGTAAATGCATATGCCTTATGCTTTGATGTCTTAGAGGAGACACAAGAAATGGTTCCCTGTAATTGCTTCTGAGAGAGATTGAGTGGACTTGCCTATAGAGGAGATGGAGGAAAAGTTTATTTTCCCCTTTGTAACTTTTTATAGTGTTTGATTTTTTTTTCCCCATCAAGCTTGCATTGCTCTGAGAAAGTCTTAGCAGAGTTTATATTAATATGTGAGAATACATAGATGCAATATGATATAATATTATTAGCTTAAGCAAGCAAACAAAAATGCAGGGAAATACAGGAAGAAAGTAGATGTTGGTACATTTTCTAAGTATTGAAAAATAATGGAATGGAATGAACTTTGGAAAGTGGAAGTACCTGGGACTGAAATCTGACTTCCATACAAATCACTTATGGTCTCTTATCCTTGGTTTTCTCATTTGTAATATGTTTATAAAAATGCTATTTTCAAGCGATAGTGTAAAGCTTAAATAGAATAATGTGTATTGAGTGCCTAGAATCTATTACTTTGGGCCATTATTGTTCCTTCTAATTTCCTTATTTTAAAAGGGATGAAATATTCACACATATCCATACATTACTAGTGTAGTTAAAATTTGGAAACATTGGAAACAGGAGCAACAGTTGCTGAAATTTTAGCAGTATTTGGTTCTGGGTCATTTTCTGTTTGATATAGTTTCTGTGTTTTTATTTTTTTTAAAAGATTTTTATTTATGCATACAAGAGCTGGGGTACAGGCCAGAAGAGTGTGTTGGGGGTAAGAGGATTCAGCAGAGACAGAGTGGGGAACAGAACAGGCAGACTGACTGAAATACACTGCTGAGGGGAGCAGGGGTGAGTCAGGAGAGGTCTGCTGCGCCATGTGGGTAGCTCCCTGGCCAGGGATGGAGCTCGTGCTGCAGTGGCTGTGGACAGCTTCATGGATTGTGTCTTAACCCCTTGCGCCACCAGGGAGACCTAAGTTTCTGTGTTTTTAAAAACAACAAACCAACAAAGTCCCTTTTAGTAGAAATACCAGGCACTTTTTTTTTTTTTTTTGTCCAGGTCACTGACAGATTTGTTGTACAGGAGAAGAGGGTATACGGGAAGAGGTGGTAGGAGAGGAACTGAAAGTTCAGGTAGTACCTAGTACCTGAAAAATCAGTTTGAGAAAACCTAATGCATCTGAAAAATGGGATAATGAAATTCATAGATAACCTTCAAGGCTTGCATCTGCTGCCTGAATTGAGATCTATCTGTGAGGGTTGTAAGGAGGATGGCTTGTAAGGACAGTTCCAGTTTATTGTCCTGGTGTCATTATTTATGGAGTCCCCTTTTACTTTCAGAAGTATCCCTGTTTGGATAATAAATGACATGATCCCCCTATTTAAGGAATGTGAAACCCTCAAAAGTTTTCAGAGGATTCAAAATCAGATAGTTTTGCTCAAATATTTTTATATTGGGATGGAGAATGGGATGGGGGAACCAATGAGATTAAAAAGGATATCAAAGTCCACTTTCGGATTTAATTTCTGTGATGAAGTGGGAGAAATATATAATGTTCAAGATGGAAAACAGATGCTATAGTGTCCTATACTTTCTGTCCTAACTCTGAACAGTGTAAGAATGTGTTTTTAACAGAGGATGGGGGCGCAATATTATGTAAATTATATTGTGAGCCCTAAGACTCTATTCAAATGTAAAGTGCTTTCATGTGTATTATTCCGCTTAGTATTGCCATGTTCTTTCTTTCTTAAAAAAATAGATGTGGTAATATTTAGTGATTGGTTATATATAAAGCCCCTGTCTCATGCTCTTTTCATTAAACCACACATTTGGGAGCCTTCTTCATACTGATATTTTTCTGAGTAGGACAAAAATGAATTTAAGTGGCTTCCTGGAATGAACTGCATATTTTTCAGAAGACTAAGTTATCTTCACCACATAAGGTGCCTTTGCTATGTAAGTTTTGGACAAGATATAGTTTGAATTGGAATTTTTTGCTTGTTTCCCAGATGTTTAAAACCAACAAACCCACAAACAGAACAATGGCTAATTGATTTGGGTGCGTGTTGGTTACCTCAACACTGGAAATTCCATTTCTTTCTCTTCCCTCCAATAAAGCAAAGGGAAAGAAAGCTGTGGAGAGAGTTTCAGGGAGTTGACCTAATACCATTTAAAGTTCTTTCTTAGTACTTTACTCACATACCAACTTCTAAATTAAGGATTGCAGTATGGAATTTAAGAATTGAAAGAAATAATAAAGGCTTATAGCTAATTGCTCTTTCAAATCTTTTTCTGAATACACAATCTTTCGAGAAAAGTCTTATCATTATAAGTAATGCTTTTATCTCAATGCCAAGTGATATTTCATTTTGATCTAAGGTTTCAAGGTTTGGATATATATTTCATTTTGAAAAATGTTAGCACTTTGTGCTGCTAAATTAAGTAACTACTGATAGAGAAAAAAACAAAAACAGAAACAAACAAAAAAAAACCAATACAGCTATTCCCTACTGTCCTAAAACCCTATCAAGACCCCACATATCTGAGAGAAGGAAATTGTGTTTAAAGTTTAACACAAAAGTCATAAAGGTTGGTCTCTGCTAAAGCTGGGCTGTCAGCAACCTGCAAATTAGAACTGTAGGGAATGTTTAAACTTAGTTCATCTTTAACATGAAGGGGGTTCACACAATGCTATTCTGAGGGCTAATCTTCAGTGACAGATGCAAAGAAAGGAACTTCAGGTATTATTAGGAAAACCCAAACCTCCATCCTAAGCCATTTTGACTTTCATTTTAGGCATCAGCCAGTCATTGCCAAGAATATGTCTAAAGGGACTGATCCTAGCTATTTCAAAGGACCTTCCTTTGTATTAAGTACTTACAGAATACTGCAGTGTTCAACTCTGTGATATATTTTATATATACTGTAAAGACCACAAATATCAGTAATCTTAATGATTTTTCTCCCTAGTTAATCACAGCATGGACTTGTGAAAAGAAAACTCATGTTGACAATTTTACTGCCATGATTTAAATTAAATATTACTACTAATTAGACATTTAAATATGTATTGTCTCGGGCCTCCCCGGTGGCGCAGCGGTTGAGCGCTGGGTTGCGAAGCTGCCTGCGGCCTCTGCGGCGCCGGTTCGATCCCCGGCTGCTCCCCGGCCACCGGAGGAGGATCCCACATGGTGCGCAGACCTCTCCTGCCGCCCGCTGCTCCCCTCAGCAGTGTACTTCGGTCCTTCTGCCTGCTCTGCTCCCCACTCTGGCTCTGGTGAATTCTCTCACCCTCCCACGCTTCTGACTGTACCCAGTGCATGTATAAACAAAACAAACAAACAAATATAATAAATAAAAACATGCCTCTATAAAAAAAATAAATATTTATTGTCTCAATTTTCACATCTGTAAATGAGATTATAATAATCTTTTCTACCTACCTCATTGGGGTGTTTCCATGGTCAAATAGATATTAGATGTCAGGTCCTTTAGAAAACTAGAATTGTGGTAAAGATTGACAGTGTTCATCTTTATTTAGTTTGTGGAAAAATTCCTTTTCCTGGTTCCCTTGCAATTGGACAGATCATGTGACCCATTCTGGCCAATGGTTTATGAATGAATATCAGTCACTTCTGCGCTAGATTATTTTCTAGTATGAGACCATTAGGGCTTTCTCCCCACTGCTTAGGTAATTGTGGAATGTTTCTTTCTCCATTTAGAGCTGTCTGGAATGCTAAGACAACATACGGATGATAATTACCTGAGAGAGATGCCAAGGTCCACAGTGGGCTTTGAGATAGTAAGAAATAGACTTAAATTATGTCAGATCACAGAGATCGAGGGATTGCTTGTTATGGCAACATAACCTAGACTTTCCAGACTGCTCTAGTTATAAAGAAGTCAAAAACTTGTTACTGTGATTGTTAGAAGTCTCTCAGACTTCCCTAATATTTAAACGAATTTGCTGGTGTGCCATTTTCTGACACTTACTGGATTGAATCGGATGATTTTGATTCTCTGCCCATCTCACCGCAAAGAGTCTCTAATATCCTTTTAGGTGTAACCTAAAAGACAATATGTATTAGCAATCATAATGTACTGACAGTTAAAACATTATAGGAGAGGCACTAAATTCAAGTACTATATCTGGCATGTAATAGGTACTTAACAAACATTTATTGACAGTGGAAGAGAAATTAGCTGATGTGGCTTTTACCAGTGATTCTTTATAGCAATTTGAGTTGTCAACACTCATTCCCCATGTTACTTGATTTTGAAAGCACCATCACTCCCTCTTTCTTGAAACCCTTTTTGATCCTTGGCTTCCTGAACACCAAAATCTTCAATTTTTTTCCCCCTCCTGTCCTTGTGACCACTCCTGGGTTTTGTTTGCTAAATTCTCTTCTTCCTGATCCCTGAATACTGGAGTGTCCTAAACTCAGGTTTGTTTTTTTTAACCTCTTCTCTTTTGATTCTTTCAGTCATATCTTCATTCTGCTTTACTACTGAGTTATTTCTTTTATTGATTTGTACATTCCCTTTTATGTAGAGAGTACTAACTCTCTGTGCAACATTGCTGATAACTTCCTTTTTGTCACTATATTTTTATAGTTTTTCTGAATAGGCATTTTATATTTTTATATAATCAAATATATTTCTTTAAAGAGGCTTTTGGATTTAGTGTGCGATTTGGAGGATTAGTTAATATTTGATCTGCTGAAGCTTATGAGAGTGATTTCTATATTAAAGACACCTTCCTGTGCAAAACAGATCCATGTTGCTCATTGATCATTGTTTGGACATGTTCTTTTGGTTATGAAGCTATATGGTGAAGGGTCACATTTCAGTTCACATTCTTGCCAATTACTCTTGTTATTGTAATACCCTATTTCTATATAACAAAGCATTAGAAAATTTAGTTGCTTAAAGCACCAATATTTATTATCTCTCATGTTTTCTAATTCAGAAGTGGCTTGGTTGAGTGATTCTGGATCAGGGTTTATCAGGAGGTGGTAGGATTTGACCAGGGCCATAGCCCTCTGAAGGCTTGACTGTGGCTGGAAGACTTACATCTAAGGTGACCTTTGGGGCTGGCAGTTAGTGCTGGCAAGTTGGACAGTCTTCCTGTCATTCTGTTCATGTGGCCACTTGAGTGTCTAGATGACATGGTGCTTGGCTTTCCCCAGAGTGAGTGATGCATGATGCCCAGGCAGAAACACCAATGTCTTTTATAATGTAGCTTCAAAACCCACACATCATCATTGTCATTATTTTCTATTGATTGCAAAATAGACCAGCCCTGCATCAGTGTATCTGCTGGGGATGGGAGAAAGCTTTATTAAAGGTGCAACTACCAGGAAATTAAATCACTGGGGCCATTGTAAAAGCTCCCTTCCTTGGTAACCCAAAAGCATTATTTGTTTGAGGTGGTTTCTTGGGTTTGATACACACTTTTTAAACTTGAAATAAAGGAATGCCAACTTATTGAAACTGGGGTTTATCCAAAGCCCCAGTAATTCTACGTCCTGCTCAAGTAGAAACAGTAGAAACATCAAGTAGATGCAGATTATTTGCTTGAGTAGGGCCCTCAGGACGGAGGCATCTAAGTTTGTACTGGTAGAGCATTTCTAATATACTCTGAAGCTTATGTTATTGTTATTGATTTTCTACACCCTTCATGCCTGTCTGAATCCAAATATTTGGAAGGAAATAAAACATACAGGGCAAGAAAATGCTTAATACAGAATAGAATAGCTGCTAATAATAGCAACATTTTATTTATTGAGCACTTGCTATGTGCCAGGTATGTACCAGATTGTTAAGTTACTTCTGTTTAGTTTTTCTAACAGCCATTTATGGAAGGTGATATTATCTCCATTTTAAATAGTAATTCTTGCAAGGTCACACAGTAAGTGTTTGAACTGAGACTTGAGCCCAGGCCTGTCTCTCTCCCAAGACTACGGTTATTCTACCTCTCACCATGTCCCCTTGATATAAAGCATATGCACATAAAATGTTTGGGCATCATGAAGTTGAAAAACTAGAGTTATGTGTTATTTGGAAGGATCTATGAAAGGCAAAAGATGCAGGAAAATGCAATCCCAGACACAAAAGCACTTTGGAAATGAAAAGTTCTTTATAAATGTAATGTGGCAGGGCCTCCCCGGTGGTGCAGTGGGTTGAGTGCAGCCCTGTGAGGATGTCTGCAGCCTCTGCAGCACCCATTCAATTCCCACATGGTGTGGCAGACCTCTCCTGTCGCGCCTGCTGCTCCCCTCAGCAGTGTATTTCGTCAGTATGCCTGTTCTGCTCCCCACTCTCTCTGGTGAGTCCTCTCACACTCCCGCTCCTCTGGCCTGTACCCCAGCTCTTGTATAAAAATAAATCTTTAAAAAAAATAAATGTAATGTGGCAATGTTATTAAAATTATTCAGCTCAGAGAGGTAAGAAAATGAATCATATGTAATTCTTATTTCTTTTTTTAAAAGATTTTATTTATTTATGCATACAAGAGCTGGGATACAGGCCAGAGAAGGGGGCAGTGAGAGGATTCACCAGAGACAGAGTGGAGAACAGAACAGGCAGATCTCCTGAAATACACTGCTGGGGGGAGTAACAGGCGAGACAGGAGAGGTCTGCTGCACCATGTGGGTTGCTCCCTGGCCAGCTAGGGATTGAACTCATGCTGCAGAGACTGCAGATTGTTTCATAGTGTGGTGCTTAACTCCTTGCGCCACCAGGGAGGCCCAGTAGTTCTTATTTCTTGTTCGCCTGTAATCTGAATGAAGATCTAACGCATTAATTCTTAGTTAAAACAATAACTGCCCATACAGGTAATACATTTGAACTAATATGTAACTAAAGAAAATTATCCTTTCCACTATAAAACAGGAATAACAATATTCCATTTTAATATGTCTTAAAGACTAATACATGTTTTAAAGTAGGAAATGCTGCTAAAATGTATAATTTGGGAAGATATCAAATCATCGGTTTAAAATGAAAGCATTTAGGAACTTTCACTGTAAAAGCGTTTTGGTATAATGTTGACATGGTGTCATAGTTGTCTTCCATCCTGAAGAGTGTGTTCCTGAGAATGCTGTTTGAAGGAAATAAGCCTGCAGAGTGGGGAAAGCAAGTTTCTTTTGGAAGCCTCCTCTTTCATCATGTTTGTTGCTGTCATTAATACACTAACAAACGATGAGCTGAGATGATGTTCCTGAAGGTGGACGTGACATATGTAGCTCCACACGGCTCCTTGGCATGTGGTCCATAGACACCAGCAGCAAGAGCCTTGATTTGATTGTAAAGAGTTAGAAGAATGTAAAGGAGGTCATGGCCATCAATCTGTTATCACTCTTCTAGATAAGATCTTTTTAAGGAGAATCATGGAGCATATTTTAAAACCTTCAGTGAAAGTCCTAATGATGATCATCTTATCACTTTCTAATGAAAGGGCGCGGTGTCTGAAGCCAGACTCACAAACAGGACACCATAAAATTTCCCAAAGAAAATGCTTTCATTTTCAACTCTCCCAGCTGGTATTGGCGTATACTGTCATTCTATACAGGGAGGCAGGTACAAAAAAGCAGAAATGTTTTGCATTCCTGTTACTTAACCTTAGTCCTATTTAATACTCTTATATTCTTATGAGTGGGTTAGTAGTCATCCTACTACTGAGGAAAATGGAGCCTGAAGTAGAAAGTCCTGTTAAGGCTGCTTATTGATTGGAGGGGAGGGTATAACCAAGAGGAGCACAGTCTCCCAGAATTTGGAAACAACCCTCTTCTATCACTAGCTGCAGTTATGAGATCTCTGGAATTATGCCAGAAGTTTTGCATCCTTTGCTTTATTTTAAGGGTATTTAGAAAAGAAAATACTATAGAATTTGTCTTCCAACATGGGTTTTAGTTTTGTGATATTTTATGTAACATCTAGGTGCATCCATATTTATTTTTATGTAACTAAACTAATGTGTTTTTAAAATATCTCTTACCATTGTTATTACAGACTGACTTTGTGGTGTTGCAGAGTGATAATGGTCGTATTTCATTGTGGTATCATAGTTCATCAAGTTTATATATTATAATTTAATTATTCCCCTACTGTTGGAAATCCAGTTTCCAAAATTTCCTCTGCTATAGATGACAGTGTAATAAACTTCTTTATGAATATAGATTTTAATTTTATTTTCTAAGGTGCTTTTTTATTTTTATTTTTAATTTAATTTTATATATTTTTATATCATTTTTCATTTTTGCACAATGTATGCATTTTCACCTTGGTTATAGTCCCCATACAATTCCCACCCCCCTTTATTTTGACTCTAATCCCTCTTTCCCCCTTCCCCCCATAGTGTCTCTGGTTTATAGTTGCTTGTTGATTTTGATTTTTTACTTTATTATATTTAGTCTTTTTCCTGGTCCCTTATATAGGTTTTCTAAATTCGTGCTATGAGTGAGACCCTCCGGTACTTTTCTTTTTCTTTCTGGCTTATTTCACTGAGCATGATCCCTTTCAGCTCCATCCATGTTGCTGCAAATTACATGAGTTTATCTTTTTTGATTGCTGAGTAATATTCCATTGTGTATATGTACCACATCTTCTTGATCCAGTCATCTATTTTTGGGTATTTGGGTTGTTTCCAAAGCTTAGCTATTGTAAATAGTGCTGCTATAAACATAGGGGTGCAGGTGCCCTTTTGAATTAATGATTCTGTATCCTTTGGGTAAATGTGTAGGAGTGGAATTGCTGGATCATATGGAAGCTCCATCTATAGCAGGTTGAGGAATCTCCACCCAGCTTTCCATAGTGGTTGGACCAGTAGGTGCTGTTTTTTTAAGATAAAGTTTTCATGAGCGGACTGAGAAGGCCCAGGACAGTTTTGTTGTTTGTATGTTTATCTTAATGGGTTTGCTTCCCTGATAAGTAGGGAGTGAGTTTTCTCTTTTTTCATACTGTTAATTTAGGGGAGTCTAAGCTGTACTTCGGAATTCACATAGCACTGATTTGCCTGACAAAATTGAATGATTGTATCAGTAGTTGTCCGAGCAGGACACACCATTTACCCCATGAAATCAAATGAAGAGATTTCAGTGAAGGGCTAGACAGGGAAGTGTGTGCTGAGTGAGAGAACAAATCAGGTACTACAGCAGTGGAAAGCTTGGCCAGCTTTGAGCTGAGGGAACAGGGAGGAACTTGTTCCCAAGCTCTTGGAGCTGCAGCCATGGAGGAAGCAGTACCCATTGGGACTGCAGTGGCTTCAGCCTCCACGAGACAGGCTGAGCTGAAGCCCGTGAGCATTGGGAACAAGCACCCCAACCTCCCTCTCTGTTCTCCCCCATCCCCTACCAGTGCCTCACTGGTCAAATCCCAACAAAAGTCAGCTGGTCCAGGAGCCTTGCTGATGTGGTGTCGCGGGGTCATCGTACTGGGCTTGTGGAGGTTGGGGTGCAAAAGAAAAAACCATCGCAATGATAATAGGAAATTTGTTTCAATGGCAGTGTAGAATCTCCAGTGTAGATGATATTTCACTTCTTTCTAGACTGTACTCTAAGAGAAAGTCCTTAAACTTTGCATTTCCTTCACTCTGAAAACTAGGTTGCAGCAAGAGAGCAGGGAACTCAGCGCACCAGGCACTGGCAGAACCAGGCACCTTTCTGCTAGGCTCTGCTTCTGGGCTGTCTTCTAGTTGTCTTACAGCAGTTTTGATTTTATTTCCTATGCTAGTTGTGCCATGTCTCCTCCAGCTCCTCAGCTCACCGATCAAAGTTTTAATTCAAGAACATTTGAGGGATTAGAAAATAGATTTAAAAAAAAAAATCTCCTTTAGCTCTAAAAGGATGATGAATCTTTACCCCAAACTAAGACTGAATCTTAGTTGCAAGGACTCACTACAGCCCTGAGGGCAGATGACCCCTGTAAAACTATTCCAGGCCCCACCCTCCTCCCTTTCCCTGGGCCCCACTGAGCTGTGTGGCTTTAGGAAGTTTGTGAGTTTTCTGTGAGAATGTTAAAATACTGCTTTTGTTTGGATGAAACGATATTAGACATATTCTGTATCATTGGATAACTGAGCACTGTAACATGACTTCACTAACCACCTGTGTTTAGCTTTGTTCACATGTTCGTGTCAAGTAGACTCACTTTAAATGTAGAGGATTCTTTTTTTTTTTCACTTTGAGATTTATTTATTTATACATACAAGAACTAGGGTATAGGCTAGAGGTGCGAGGATTTGCCAGAGACAGAGTAGGGGAGCAGAACAGGCAGATCTACTGAAATACACTGTCGGGAGCAGCGGGCGAGTCAGGAGAGGTCTGCTGCGCCATCTGGGTAGCTCCCTGGCCAGCCAGGGATTGAACTCATGCTGCAGTGGCTGTCGATAGCTTCATAGTGCTGTGCTTAACCCCTTGCACCACCAGGGAGGCCCAAAATGTAGAGGATTCTTAAGAAAAATCAGGATAGATTTGATCTGATACCAAAGCATTTTGTACATTTAAGCCAGATACCCAAAAAAGAAAAGCATCACAGGAGTTCATGAAAGAAAGTGCAAGGAGAATCCTGTCATCACACGGATTGTGGCCATAAATGCTCGCTGAGCTCCAAGGACCCGCAGCCCTACGTGACCACTACCATGTGACTCTCATCCGGGAGCAGTGTGGCTTCAGGAGACCATCATCTAGCATGTTAATTTAGTGTACTGATTTGATTTTATAGTTTTGGTTGTATCTCTACATGTATATCGGTTTGTATAGATTAAGAGTACTATGTCTAAGAATTGTGTACCTCGTTTTACATTGTTTTCTAAGTAACACGCTAAAGAGTAATTAGAGTTAACACTGAGGGATTTGAGGGAACATATTTCTTTTTAAAAACTGTGCATATAATTCAAGTTGGACAATTACTATGTGGAGTTATAAACACAAGACTGACGATCTTGGCCTCTGTACTGATTTAAGGGAGAATGGAGAGATTTAAAACAAAAAAATCTCCCTCAGCTCTGAAAAGACTATGAATCTTTACCCCAAGAATTCATGAGGTTTTGGATGATTTAATAGCACATTTAGGAAACACTCACAGGACACAGCCAACAGGGTCCCACTGGCTCATTTGCTTCCTGCTTTTCTCATTCAGGACAATCTTCTATGGAATCCAAGGCTGTTCTTCCTATTAATGCCATAACCAAATAGCATAATGAACTCTCATAAATCTTTGACTGATTTTTCTGAAGTATTCCATTAACTGAAAATATTAAAGAATGTCTCTTTCTTTCAATTCTTCACTGTGCTGGCCCCTCCAATAGTATGGATTATGAATGTAGTACTTCTTGGGGGAATCCCAATATACAGTCCTCTTTGGGAAAAACTACCTTGTCAGCAACATTTTCTCCTTTGGGCATTGTTTTCTCTGCATATAGAAGATAATTTGGGGCCTCCCTTGTGGCGCCGGGGTTAAGATGCAACCTATGAAGCTATCTGCAGCCACTGACGAGTTCGATCCTGGCCACATGGCACAGCAGATTCTCCTGACCCACCTGCTGCTCCCCTCAGCAGTGTATTTCAGTCAGTCCTCCTGTTCTGTTCCCCACTATGTCTCTGGTGAATCCTCTTACCACCCCCCCCCCCCCAACACACACCACTGGCCTGTACCCTAGCTCTTGCATGCATAAATAAAGAGGTTTTAAAAAAGGAAGATAATTTGTATTAACATCAGGGTGATTTCATGCTTGTGGGAAGACCAGGTAATGGTGTTTGGCATTAAGTAACATGGGTCTGTCCTTGAGGCAGGGGTTATAAAGCACATTATATAAGGAGGGATCAAATGATAGTATGACCAAGTGTGCATGCAGGAGAAGCCAAGCATTCTCAGCTAGGCAACCCTCTTTGTCCTTAGCAACTCTCAAGAGTAGAATCAATTCCAGCACTTCTGCAGTTGTGGTAACAGGGTGGTTATTAACTATTGTCACTGCTCTTTAATTCTCCTGATGGAGTCCATCAGAGATAATCCAAATAATAGATAGTTCATAAATAGTTTGGCACTGGCATTGAAATGTGCTATCTGGTTATTCCCTTGCCAATTGACTTTTCTACTGTTTGGTTTAGGATTATGTGAAAAGTAGTCTGCATTCCACAGGTTAGAATTCCAGTTACTGTGTAGCTCCTCCTCAACATTCTTCTCACCTCCTTCTTCCCATACCAAACTGATGGTTCAATTTATCATGAAAAGGGATGATAAAATGGCCACAGGAAGCTTCTTAGGGTAATGTTTCTGGAAACTAACCCAGTATTCAAAGACCCAGACTTAGGAACCAGGCTGCAAGGAAGCTTGAAGAAGGACGGTCTTAAATGTGACTTCTATTTTCCTAAGAAGAAAGTTGATGTGGGTTGATGAAGTCAGGCTGCTTTTCCAGGCAAACATAAATCTTTCACATCCTCTCCTCTTGGCCACCCAAACCCCTGGATTGGCACAACCCAGAACTTAAACACATCCTCACCTACCAGTCAGTGACTTTACAAATCATGAACCTCCAAGTTTGTTTGCTGAAGTCAAACAATGCCTCGCTCCAACAGAACTCCACAATCAAAGCCATGGCTGGCATGCAAGTTATGATGGGTACATTACTTTTTAGCACAGCTGAAAGTAGCCACTTAAATACTGCCTCTCTTCCTCCTGTTGGTCTTTTCTTTGCTCAAAGCTCCTCCTCTCTTTTGGGGAAGCCCCTGTTTTCAGGGATTACAAAACTCACCCAAGAATCTCATTCTTTGAGGAAATATATCAGTTCTACAGTTTCTGTCCCCTACTTCCTGAGCACAGCTGGGAAGGGGCATATAGGGAAAGTGGTGAGTCCTGGTGTAAGCCAAGTGGGTGATGCCATTTCCACTATTGGGAATAAAGCTATTGAGCATCATCAGGCCTTTTCAAACTGAATAGCATCTTGAAGTATTTTAATTTTCATCACTATTTTAAAATTTAAGATGTAATCAGAATATAATGTATTTTAGGTATATAACATAATGATTTAATATTTGCAAAATGTTCAGTCAGTTTAGTTGACATCCATCACCGCACAATTTTTTTTTCTGGTGATGAGAATTTTTAAGATCCATCTCTTAGCAACTCTAAAATATATAGTAAAACACACAGTAAAACTAAAGTATTATTGGCTGTAGTCACTGTTTTATCTACACTTTATCCATTTATTTTGTAATTGGAAGTTTGTGCTTTTTGACCATCTTCACCCATTTTTCCTACTCCCCATCCCAGCCTCTGGCAACCTCCAATATATTCTCTCTCTGCGTTTGGTTTTTTGTTTATTAGATTTCACGTATAAGTGAGATCACATAGTATCTGTCTTTGTCTTATTTCACTTTATAATGCCCTCAAGATCTCCGTGTTGCAAGTGGGAATATTTCATGTTTTTATGGCTGAATATTATTTCACTATATGAATTATTTAAATAAATATATATTTATATATTTATCTCCGTCATTTTGTCTGATGGACTCTTAGTTTGCTTCCAAGTCTTGGATATTATATATAATGTTTCAGTGAACATGGGTTGCATGTAATCTTTTCAAGCTAGCATTTTCATTTCCTTCAGATAAATGCCCAGAGATGGAATTGCTGCATCATATCCATTCTATTTTTCCCCTCTCTTGAAGTATATGCTATTGTCATCTAGTATTTTGTTCTGACTTTTTTTGCCACCACAAGATACATTTTAGTTTTACCCATAATTTTACAGAGACAATTAAAAATAGATCTCTTTTAAATTATGTGCACATTTATCAGCTTTTCTGCTCATAGTTTCTTGATTGTCTCATATTCCTTCTGGTTTATTTTCTTTCTAAAGTATACCTCGTAGAAATTGCTTTAGTGAAGTTCTGTTCATGGCCAACTCTGTTTTTGTTTATAAGAATATATATTTATTTTCTCATTCTTAAAAAGTAGCTTCATTGGATGTTCTAGTTATTTTCTTCTGAAACTTTGGCCATAGCTATTTTTGTCTGTCTTCATATGTTGCTTTTTTTGAAATCTATTGTCTAATTGTTTTTCTCTTGTGACTGCTATTACAAAATTGTCATTGAGTTTGGTAGTATCACTGCAGTGTATCTAGATGTAGAATGCTTTGACTCTATTCTGCTTAATATATACTGTGTTTTCTGCACCTTTGAATCGGTGTCTTTCATAAATTCTAAAAAACTATGGTTATTATGTTTTAAAACTTCCTTTCCTCCAATTTTATCTCTCGTTCTAGAACTTCCATCGGCCTAGACAGTCTTCTAATTCTATGCTCCTTGCCCCTTAATATCACTTTAATGTTTTCTAACACTTTATCTCTGTGCTGCATTCTGATCACTCCTTTTCCTCCAGAACTCTTAGTAGTTCAGTAATCCCCTCTTCAAAAAAATCTGTGTTTAACCTATCCATCGAGTTTTTGATTTCAGTGATGTCATGTTTTCTAAAAGTTCTTTTTGACTAATTTCAAATTTTCCTGATCATTTTTGTTGTCTTTATTTGGTATCTATTTTTTATTTACTATTTTGTTATATAAAAATTCCGTATATAATACTGTCTATTTGAGAATTGAAGTTGTAATGTTCTTTTTCTCTGCCATTTTTGCATTTATGTTACTTTCTTTTGTGTTATGAGGAATTTTTTGAGAACTTTGATTAATTTTAATATACAGCAACATTAAGGGTTTAAATTGAGAGCTTTCCTGCAAAGATTGACATTTTTTCTTTTTAAAACATTTTTAAACTTTATCTAAAAGATTTGTATTTTTTATGTCCTGGAGTTTAGAAACTGGGCTGGCCTGGAACCACATTAGCAACCCTCTGTGTATGTGCACCTTTGGAATAGGTTCTCTACTTTTTTGATAGCCAAACATGCATTATAAGTTTTATTTGCTCTATTTCTACAGTGTCATGTTATATTAGTAAGCGGGCCTCTCAGAAATTGAGCTCGAAACAGAAAATTCACTGATCTTTTTAGAGGCTACCCCAGTCCCTTGTTTCCTCTCAGTTATAGTTTACTTATGCCTGCGTGTATGCTGAGTCCTGGAACTAATTTTGGCTGACAGGGTATAAGGTTCCCTAAGCACACAGCCTTTTACATACAACCTTATGGTCTTTTTTACTGTATTGATTACTCTGAGCTCATTGGTCAGAGGTGTGTCTACATAAATGCATGGTGATGTTCTAAGCAGAAAGAAACTGGACACTATATTTAAGTCTTTAATTCCTTTAAAGATAGTTTCAGCTAACATTTAGAATTCAACTGATTAAAAGAGAAAAGCAAACTATCATTAAAGTGGCTCTTTTCACCTGGTTATATTACCACCATTTGCTTCTTGAGTAACAGCTTTGGGATTTATATATATATATAAAAACATATATATATATATATAAAATATATATATATATATATATATATATATATATATATATATATATACCTGGTTATACCTACCAGGGGATATATTTTTCTGGGATTGAATTACATATTTCCAAATGACTTGGCAGAGATTTGAGTATGGCATTTAGGGATGTGCATTGAGATAGCATTTGAAATCTCTGGGCCGGCCCGTTGTAATTAGCAGAGCAAGTTTTTTAGTTCAGTTACAGATCCAAATCATGGGCTTCAGAGATGTTTTCTGAAAACTAATTCCTTGTCCTCTTTCTTACCATTGGTACCACATCTCCCTTCACGTTATTGATGAGCAGCTGCTGAAATTACACGTCTCACAAGGATGTGCGTGTTCTGCTTCATCAGAATTGGAAGAAGTGTGAGGTAGTCAGCTTTTCCAGTGAATAGTGGTAAGGAAGGTCTTCGATTGTGAAACATGTCTTAAATTTTCTCTTTTCAAAAATAACCTTTCAAAACAGTCAAAATTTCTTAGGGCAATTCCAGAGCCATTTGTTCCAACAAACTGTGACAGATGAGTTGTAAAAGGTTATGTATCTGTTCACTGCTCAGTTGCTTAAGGACATGCCATTGAAGAACTATTACCCGCCTTTTACTTTCTCTTGAGAGACAGTGCCATTTTCAATCTTGCCTAGTGTTCTGATCCTCTTGATTTTACAACAAAACAAAGCCTGAGAATTCTTCACAAATGAGAGGAAGTAAGAAACCACCAGGGATATATCAAGTCTTTGCTGTTGAAAAATGATGAATAATTCAGATTGGTGGAAATATAATGCTGAGTGGGTGAACAGCAAAGGGCACATCGGTTTTTAGGGTCATTGCATGTTTCCTAAAACTCAACATAGACTATCTTTCAAACACAAGGAGGTCCTCTGCTGGTTATCTGCTGGATTAAGGCATGTAAAATTGCTTAGTTTAAAACGGAAAAATGAGGTAAAAATAAATAAATAAAATTGCTTAAAGTACAAATGACTTTCCCAGCTTGAGAAGATAGAAAACCTAGCAAGCAGATTAGTTCCTGGGAATGAGTCCTGAAGGAGTGAGCGCAGGTGTCAGGCCTGAGCTGCCTCTGTGTCAACTTACCACTTTGCAGTTAGGGAACCATGCATCATATTGTGGATCTGGACATCTCTCTGGGAAGAATGTAGTTAATTCCTTCATACAGAGGTATGCATCACTAATAAATTTTGTGGGTTTCCTCCCATTTTAACTGGGTTAATCTTTTAGTCAAGAAGTGTGGGAGGGAAAAGCACAGACTGTGGTGATGGTGCATGGGTGCATTGGAGGAAATTCTTTGGACTACACCTGAGGAAAAAAGAAAAGCAAACATTGTTAAAAATGAACAATGATGTAAAATACATATAAATAAATAAATAAGAGTTGCATAGTAATTAAAAAAAAAGAAGTGCTGCTGCTGTTGTATAATAGCAGGTATATTTACTGGGTGGGGAAGGTTCCCTTTTGAAGAAGGGGTGGAGAGTCCTAAGTGATTTTTTTAGAGCTGGGAGGCTTTTCCTGTGATGTTGGAGGCATCCACAGCTGATGATGCTCATGAAGAAATAGGTGAGACTCACAGCAGACTTAACCCAGCTTATTTTGATGCAGCTTTGTATTTTCACAGCAGAGAACCTGTAGAATTCTTCTCTGCATGCTTCATTTCTGACTCAATGTCTGGAGTGAGGTGAGAGCTCCATGCAAACTCACTGTCAGATGGATGTCATCTGGGGACCTGCGAAAGGGGATATGGTCCAAGGGGAAGATGAAAGGCATACGGATGAGTACTGGCAGGGAGGGACTGGTGGCTGACAGTGTTGTCTTCATCTTCCTTTTTGCTGCGGTCTTTGTCCTTCTTGATTCTGGCTTTCCTTAGTGAAAAGTAGCTTTCTTCTGGCTCCCACAGACTTCTGTCTCTGCTCCATCCCAGGGCCTTGCCTTTGTTCCAGAAGCCTGGGTACTGGCTTGGGCTCGGATACCGGGAGTGCACCACTTTCTTTCCTGTGTACCCTTTAGAAGCTACTGGGTCAGAACTCTGAACAGATCTCTTCTGTTTGTTAAACACATCTTAAGACATGTCTGTGCTTTTCTCTGCTTTGGATTTGTCCTGAACACTGCCAGGAACTTCATCTACCCATGAGGCTCTTGCTGAGACATAGTTTGTGCTGCTCTTCCTGATGTGTCCTTTAGCTCCTGCTACCACAGTGGCAGATCTCTAGGCAGAGAGCATTTGTATTGTTCTGGGCAAAGAACTTTAAGTGGCTTTAAATGACACGGAGGAGAAGGGGGGGGGAAGTCACTGTTTTAACTTGAATGTCGAGTGGTTTGGCTCATGTCTGGTAGCCGTTCCATTATGAATCTGTAAGCAAACATCCATGGAGGGATTAATCAAGGAGAGAAAAAACTTAATCACCCATCTGAGGTGCCTGGCAAAGTTTGTGTGTACCTGCAGGGTAAAGTTCAAGGGGATTGCTCAAAAAACAAATCTTTTTTCTCTGAAAGAGGGAGGGAAGTCTGACTATACTGAGTTGTAGCAGCTCCAGGTAAAGGGGTTGTTCTCACTGGATGAGGAGCCTCAAAAGTATTCTTCCCTGTGTTCCTGTCACTGCTAAAAATCTGCATCTGGGCCATTTGCATTCCTGGTGATTTTCCTACCTGGGGACAGGGGGCCCTGGTATGAAGTCTGGATCTTGTACCAGGTTTGTGACAGGGAAAGGTTATTGAGCCCATGGACCTTTTTAAAAGACTGGTCCTCTGCCTAAAACCTCTTCCATGCTATAAAAGCCTTTTATCACAAATGACTACGACATCAGTCATAATGACACCTTTCTCTGTTCATTTGTTTAGGGATGCCACACTTCTGCCCACAGTTGGCAGCCCTCCTGGCCTAGGCCACTTTTGTTAATCACATGGATGTTGTGAGTATTATGTTCACAAGTGGATGTAGAGAATATATTTTGATTGAACTACAAATCCTCACCACACGAGCTGCTCATGCCTAGCAAAGATATATTAAGCAGTTGTGATCTGGAGCTTCATTAATCTTAGGGATTATGCTGCCAACATATTAGTGAAATGCTGTGGTTTCTGTATCTTTCCCTAATCATATCAACTTTTTATGAAAGAACTTTTGACACAAAGCCGTGCCATAGAATGTTTCAACATAAAGGTAGTCGACTTGAATTTGCGATTCTGAATTTGTTTCATCTCATATGCTTTCATGTCATAGCTTTCTTAATGCTGTCAGCATGAAGGTGCTTCAAATAACTTTCAGTCCTAATCTTGTGGTTCTGTTCCCTGAAGATAAGCAGCAATGGCTTATTGTATTTTGTTTTCCTATGGGTCACCCACAGGTCTAAATGGCCCCATTAGTGCTGCTGACAGGCCCAAGTGAGAAGAGATGGGGAAGAAAGAATGGTTGAAGAAATATGTGAAAGATGAAGAAGGGAGAAGAGATATTTTGGGAAGGTGATATAAGCCACAAGTTACCTCAGGACTTCTGGTCTCCTGCATAAGAGTTTATTAGCCAAGAGTAAGAAAGGGCCCCTCTGCAGCCCCCCAAAGAAAGTATGTGTGTGGCCCGTCAGTGCCACGCTTCTCCCTGAGCTTAGTAATCAAGGACCGTAGTGTTGTCAGGACCCAGGGCAACCAGAGAGCTGGCAAATCCTGAGTCTTGAGTCAGCCTTTTATATGACGTGAAGAGTCCCACAGAAATTTCTCCAGCTTAAGGCAAAGGACATCTCACTAGCAAGAATCTTTGGGGATAAATAAGAGCTAAAACAGATGAGAGGTCAGAAAATATTGATGATGAAAATACTTCTTTCAATGAAAGAGACATCTCAGGAAAAAATCCACAGTAGTAGAGACTATTCAAATAGACAGTACTCTGATATCATTTTGGTCTCATTTTGTGCTTGTCTTGGGGGTGGGGTGGGGATGGGGTCGGGTGGTGGGAGACCAGGAGATGGTAAGTGATGTGCCCAAAGCTACACAGTGATTTCTGAGCAAAGTAGTGTGTCTCTATTATTAGGTTACCTCTTCTAGAAACAGAATCATAGGAAAGTCAGTTATATTGCATAGACTCAGACATAACAGAGCAGGTAAGAGTTTGCTTCATTACATCCAAAGAAAGAGCCACAGCTAGAATGGAGTTCCTCTTTTTGAGGTCTTGAAAACTCACTTCTCCTAGGGCTGACTCATACTTCCTGTGTGCAGCAAATAGAAGCAATTCTAGTTGGTGCTCAGGCTGCCTGGTACAGACTGACGCCTGAAATCTTGATGTAGTGGACTCAACTTCCAGGTACCAGTGATAATCATTTGAGCAAAGGGAAATGGACTTAGAAAAGTACAAGGGCTGGGCCCCCCTGGTGGCGAAAGGGGTTGGGGCTGTCTGCAGCCTATGAAGCTGTCCGCAGCCACTGCAGCATGAGTTCAATCCCCATGTGGGAGGGAGCTACCCACATGGTGCAGCAGACCTCACCTGACTTACCCGCTGCTCCCCTCAACAGTGTATTTCAGTCAATCTATCTGTTCTGCTCCCCAATCTCTCTGGTGAATCCTCTCACCCCCCCCAACTCTGGCCTGTACCCCAGTTCTTGTGTGCATAAATCTTTAAAAAAAAAAAAGTACAAGGGCTCATGACAAGCAGGTCATGTTCCATGTGGTCTTGCTCCAGGGAAGAGATCAAATACAGCTTGTATTTCTCAATTCCTGGCAGTTCCAATGATGCCACACAAAGCTCCACAGTTTGGCAACCTCTTCTTTGCTGCAGAAGGAAAGGAACTCATTGACAGCTACATACCAAGAAGGAGAAAGGCTTCACCACTCTTTTAGAGCTACTTAGTGAGGAGAGTTACTGCTAAAGAAGGACAACTTATTTCCATCTTATAGATGTGCAGTTTGTTAACTGCATTTGGCACTGCCCTGTTAAATTAGCCTTCCTCTCTCTCTAACTTATTGAAGGAATTGCTGGGGCTCTGCTTCATTTCTCCTTGGCAGGCGGTTTAGTAGCACACTTGGGTAGCAGATATCAAGACAGAATACCAAAACTTAGAATTATAGTCTTGCAAAGCCCCTTAGCTCTGTGCACTGATGGTTTTATTTATTAAAAGTTTTCTATCGTATGTTCCTTTGTACTGGCAGAACTGAAAGGAATTATGGGTCACTTTATTTCTTGAGTTATATTTTTATGGTTCTTTTCCTTATTGGGTTCTAGATCTCCTGTGATTTAAATGGCTCAGGTCCTCTCAATTCTATGCATGTCTGGGTTCTTCCTTCTCTAGCTAAACATCATAAGACTTAAAGGGTCTTAGAGACTTGTATTCAGGAAGGTGAGTGTTTTCCACTAGAGAGATTCTGAAGTGCACAGTAACCCTGGTAAATTGGGGCTCCTTGGTCAATATAATGAGGTTTATAGATGCACATGATTGAAAAGCACTGATCTTAGTACCTTTCCCAGCTCCCCTCCCCCTTTTAACTTTAGATGCTAGAAAGGGAGTCAATATATATAATATAGCCAGCATAAATCTTTCTCATTTCAAAGTCATGACTGGAAATTGTGGTTGATTTCTCCTGCCTTTCAGAAACTCTCAGAACATGCAGACTGGGTAGGTCTCAAGAGTGTCAGAAACAGCAAGTCAAAATGCATTCAGTGGTTGGTCTGCAAGGTGGAGTTCAAGATGCATCATTGCAGATTAACAGAAAACTTCTTGGGTCATTTGTTCCAGTCAGCTTTTGGCTTTTTGTGGAGTGCTGTTCTTTGCCATACTAACCGAGAGGAGGAATTTGGGAAGATGCCCTGTCAACACTCACTGCTTTGTTTTCCACATCAAGAGGCAGGGATGGGATGGGAGCAAGTAAAAAACTTTATTCAACAAATATTTTATTGAATGCCTGCTAGGGGCAGGTGTTAGAGATAAGGCAATAAACAAAAAACAGCCTCTGCTCTCTAGGGCATGTGCTACATTGAGGGAAGAGGGAAAACAACAAATATGTACCTGGGGGTGATAGTGCATGCAAAAATGGGTGGGTGGGTGGATAGTGGCAGGGAAAAAGATGACGAAAAGAAAAAGGAACCCAGGAGGGAAAGGGTTAGGGAGAGCTGGTGCTGTGCTTTGTAGATGTGTGTTCAGGAAAGGCCTCCCTGATGAGGAAACATTTGAGCAGGTTGTACAAGGACAGGAGGGTTGTTAACTGGGCAGAGGAACCCGGAGGGTGGAGTCAGCCCCTTCCTGCAGCTCTTCCCTGAAGGTATAGTTTGTTTTCCTGACTGATTCTGATTTACAAGCTGAATGTTACTTTTACCAGACATTTATGAAGTAGTTACAATTAAATGAGAATTATGCACATAATGTACTGTATTATTTATTAGATGAGTTGTTGTTAAGCACAAAGTTCATATTTCTATTATGTAGAATTCTGATTTTTCAGAAAACCACAAAAAGGACTCTAACCTACCAAACTCTTTATTGCTTCTAAGGTATTTGAGCATAGAAAACGATTCCTGTGGGGCTCCGAGTGCCACATAAATGTAGAGTTGTTTTACTGCCTCTGCAGTTCAGATCACTAGAGAATGTTCATCTGAAATAAAAGCAGGTTTGCTTTGGGATAGATTTGAATCAATGATATAACTTGAAATTATGCCAGCAACCCCATTCTCTCATAGTGTATGATGTGGCAGAAGGAAAAAATGTTACAGAGGCAGAGGAATGCATTGGCTTTGCATTAGCCAAATCTGGAAATATGCCAAGATTCATCTAGAAACCAAATAGTTAATCTGTGTTGTCAATTAGTGTCTACCAGCTCAGAGTTACCTGATCAAGATCTTTGGGGTTGGCCTGCTGGAATAAATAGTGAAGTAGGTAAGGTTAAGAACATGCTAACTCAAGGAGAGGATATCTTAATATTTATAAACCAAAGTTATTTGGGAGCTATGGAAAATATGGCAAGAATTAACTTTGCTAAGTCGATTCTAAGGATTCCGTGTACTACCGGATTTTAAGATGTATTTTATAATTTAGAGGGTTTAGGTTAAATGGTTATTGTTTGAAGTTTGTGCATATTTTAAATGATTTCTATAAAAGTGTAAAACATTTTTACAGAAACATCAGAAACCAAATAAGAGATACAGTGCTAAGATCTGGAACTTATATCATTTTTAGGGGGTGCCACCTCCCTGTCTCCTCTTGGTCCTCCCTCCCCTCACACATATACCCTCCCATCCTGGACTGAGCGAGATACTCTTCCTCTAAGCTTTCAAGGTATGCTTATGGACACTTGTTAATTCAGTGTCTGTGGCTTTCTGGGAAGCTGACTCTGTCCTTGAGCTCAGAATTGCCAGCATTTTGTAGGATGCTTGATATGTAATGGGCGTTCCCTGTGTGTTTATTGATGAATGAATGAGTCATTAGATTTATATCTGGTTCTGAACTTCCTGGTAACCCAAGCAGAAAGAAAAATATATTGACCACATGATTCTCATCTGCATTTAAGATTAAACAGATATTGCTTCAGAAGATCTAATTTTCTTGGTGCTAAATTCCTGAATGTATCTGATGGAACATGGTATAAAGACAGTGAATTTCAAGAAGCAATGTTTCAAAATGTAGTGAGCTGCTCTTGTGCTAGAGTAAATGAAGGAATTAGCAGGACTTTTGAGAGTCTTGCAGCGGGAGACCATCTGCAGCACCTGGAGAATCTGGTCTTCACACATTTCTTAGATTCTCAGTTACAGCATCACTTTCTCAGATGAGAGCGGGCCACAAGACGACTTCTTTTATGTCACTGCATTTTATTTTCATGATTTCAACTAATAGATATTTTCCTGGAAGATTTTATTGTGCTCAAAGGCTGAGGCATTAAGTGAAGTGTGTGAATTAAAGGAGAACATCTAATAGAAAAAAAATTGTGAGGCGGTTGAAGTTCATTTAGGATTTCAGTACACACAGCAGGGTGTGGGGCCTCAGAAAAATTTGCCCCCGCTGACCTGCAGGCTTTTGGTAGAACAAATAATTTTTTGTGGAAACAAGTAACAGACATCAGAATATAGGTGAGGATAAATGAATGTATATTTGTCTAATTAAAAAAATTAAACTAGATTTTTTAATTGGGAGGGAATAGTGCTATCAGTATAAATATATAGTTGCTAAAGGAAAGAAGATTGATTGATTTTTATGTGTATGTATGGACTCAGAGGAAAACAATTAAAAACCCATTGATCCTTTGAGCAACGATAATTATTATTTAAACTCTTTAAAGGACATTTTTTCTCTTAAGTGGGACAATCAGTTAGTAGAGAAAAACACTTAGTGTTCTAAATCCCAAGGCAGTTAATTCCGTGTCTGTGGCTTTCTCCTAAGGAGAAAGGGTAAGAAACAGATAATTATTTAGCATTTACTGTTCCAGGCATCTTGTAAATAGTCCTAGATATTTTTCTTTTTCTCAAAACTCTTATGGTAATTTTGTGAGTCAGAGAAGAAACTGAATTAGTGAGATTATTTGTTAAGATCATGCAGTTAGTATGTATTTAAGCCAGGATTGAATCCACTTAAGTTTCTTCCAAAGCTCAGGCTGGTGTTTTATTTTAAAAATGCTCCAGTGACTTGCCATTTGCATGTAAGGGACCCACAGGGACCTCAGAGCTACTGCAAGGGGTTCATTTAAAAGCACATTATCTGTGTATACAAAAATATGTCTTATAGATATATGTATGTCTATATTTCAAAATTATGTAACCATTTTGGGATTTCTCATTAACAATTTATTTAAAAGTATCACAGTTAGATTATGAACTCCACAAGACCAGGAGTTTTTGGTGTACTTTGTGTGCTATAACTCAAATGCGTGGAACCAAGCTCAGCATAGCAGATGTTTAATAAGTACTCGTGCATGCAAGAGTGAAATGACCATTGTCGTTCTTTATGTCACACTTTAGTCTGCTGTCTATTAATAGACATTTGAATTGTTTCCATTTTTTCTTAAACACTGCTTATCCAGGCTACAAATAAGTCCCTTATACTTCCATATTCGTACTTTATAAGGAAATATTCTATTATTTTATTATAATAGGTTCCTGGAAGGAGGCTTAGTGGCGCCAAGAAACACATATTCTTGATTTCAGTACAGACTTTCTGCTGGTCGTCTGGCACAACTATCAGTGCCATTTCCTCTACTCCCTCCAACAGCAAGTAAGATTATCTGTGTCACCTTAACCCAGCTGACATTATAAGTTAACACACCAGACTTTTGCTCTTTCAAAGTCCTGTTAAAGTGCAGAATCTGGAAGACTTATTCCTTTGTTTCTCTTTATCCTGCTTGGAAGCTAGGGCAATTTACTGTGACTTCTTTTCTTCCGAGGTAAGAGAATGTGTGTGATGATGATATTCAGTAAAATTAGTGTTCTTTTTAAATCCAAGTTACTGTCTCTTTGCTATTCTCTGCACACCTGTTTGGACCTTGGGATACTGTCTCTTGTAATTGGTTGTTATGTGCCTAGGGAGAAAAAAATCAATCTAAAATTAGTTGCACATCTTCAGCAAGTGAGATCTGTCCACTTGCCGCAAAACCATGGATGCATTTTTAAACCATATTTAACCTCTGTGGGAATGATCTGCTATTGGGAATTTGTGGTCTCTTGTTTCAGGCCCAGCCAGCCTTCTGAATAAATGAGACACCAGAGCATATTCATGCTGGCATTTAAGGATACAGAGAGCAGCCAATAACTGATCTTGATCTTTATCCCATAACAGGTGCAGATGGGCAAATCCACATGTGACCAGCCGATCTTTCTCTAGCAAATAACATGAAGTGCACTGACTCACTGCTGGCCTTTTAAATGGGTTTTCAGCAGAGAATTTTAAATAACCCACAGAAACATACTGAACAGTCTCCAAAACAACATCAGTTTTGTATTTTCTGAAGTAGCCTTCTCTTTTATTCTCATATGAAAACTGTCCAAACCAGTATTTCTCTTTTTGCTATTGTTACCAGAAAGTTCAGAACCTAATGTAAATTCTAATGACTCCTTCCTGCATTTCTTCAGTGAACATACATGGACTCCTGCAGTGTCAAGCGAAAGTGCTGGTGATTCTGAGCTCAGGGACACAGTGTCAGCCTTCCAGCAAAGGGGTTCCAGTTCCAACTTGGGAAAGATCACTGCTAGCCTCCTCCAGACACTTGCTGGATGCTTGCCCTATACTGGGTGAGTCTAGCTTTTCCCATGGAACATAACCCTTTTCCACTAAACTTATTAGCACTAGAAAGGAGGCAGCTCATTTTCCTCTCAAGGTGTAGACAAAGGCCGCTGTTGTCCAAGAGTAAAGGCCTTTGGTGACTTGATTAGCACACAGCCTGGCCTGTGCCGACTTTCAGATGGAGACCATCAGATATAATCTGCCGCCTCATTAGGTTGACACTGTTCCTGCTCCTTCTGGTAATAATGGCACTACAGCACTTAATAATCTTAGGTAAGTGGTGTAAGCGTACACTGCAGAGGTAACTCAGGGTCAGCGGCAATAGATGTTCAAAAAAACAATTGTTTTCTCATTCTCTGCTCTATTTAAAATATAACAAGCAAAGAAATATAATAATTGGGTAGGTTTAAATATTAAGGGAGCAGAACTTGCAGCAATATAACTTTTTATTTCATATTTGAACCTGCAGTTTTTCAAGATCAAGGGGACAGTGAAATATGTTGGATGATTGCCCTGGACTTACAGAAGAGAGCTCTTATTCTACAGAGGCAGAGAGGGGCCCTGAAATATTTGAGGATATAGGAGATGGACAGTAATTATAAATTCTCCTTTTCTAATGTAAGCAGGAGAAATACAAGTCTTCGAGATTCAAGGAGAAATTCGGTTATAAAAAGAACTTCCTGAGTAGTGTGGAAAAGCAGAGGAGCCTTACCTCTTGTTTTTAATAGCAAGCAGTGGAGAGGAAATTTCTCTCTGCCCCTCTGGTCTCTTTTTGGGCTAGTTGAGCGATCATCTGATACCAGACAGATTAGTAGGAGAAAACGAACAAATGTAATGACATGTATAGAGAATCTTTGTGCAAATTCTGGAGTAAATGGGGCAAAACAAGGATTTATATTCTGAGCTAAGGAAGGGGACAAGGGCCTGGAGCTTCAAGGAGACAGGAGAGGGACTTGTGACAAAAATCATATGTTCTGTAACTAGATTTTTGCCCTGCCATATAGACAGTTTTCTCTGACAGTTATCTCCAGAAATAGCCTTTCTAAGTCTAGATAATTCTGCCAATCTTCATTCTTTCGGATAGTTCAGGTAATGCTCAAAGTTTCTCTTGAATCCCACAAGGCCTTGATTGCCTCAATTTGAAATAATTTATCTGCCATGGTGACATGTCTTGTAGACATCTTGAAGGGGTCTATCTGGCTATCTGGGGAGGCTTGTCCTTCGACAGTTATTTTCTTGACTGGAATTGGAATCCAGAAATTGTTTCAGAGGGGTTGATGCCAGGCTGGACATGAATTTACAAAGTATACAACCTGCCTCTGAGAACTACATGGATGTGGTGCACTGATTGTTCTACATTCAGTGGGTTATAAGGCTGTGGTGGGGGAGGCCTGTCCATGGGACTAACACCATCTTCTTATGTTGAGCAAGGTGGTGGGGGAGACTAGGGTGGTGGGGGAGCTATCCACAGGCCATGGTGCTCTCTTAAAGATCCAGAAGTGGAGTGAGGGGGTGTCTTCAGAAGCAGAACTTTCTGAAAATGTTGTGATGAAGTCTTCTTTCTGTCCCAATGATTCTTTGATATAAATTAGCCCCATTTCTCTGATAAGTGAAGCCAGAGAGTGTAGAGAAGTAGGAGAAGTCCAACAGAGATGGAATTTGTTAGGGACCTAATGGTGGACTTCTAGTGGTCAGGCAGCCGAACTCTTCACTCTCCAAAACTTAGCTAGATCTCACTCACTCCTGCTGGGTCACAAGGACCAGATCCCTCCCATACACTTGGATTTAGTAACTTCCGTAACTCACCTTTACTTTAGAATGCTTCTCTAGTGTTCGATTTTTATTTGTGTTATTGTTTTATTAGTGTTCGATTTTTATCTGAATAGAGGTTTTCCCTAGCTGTTATGATTGGGTGGCCCAAAAAATAAATGCTGATTTTGAACCTGTAATATGTCAGCCTGGTGAATTTTAACAAAATCCAGCATCCAATTCTTGAGTCTGCTCTTTCTCTAGAGAGCACTTTGCCCTGGTTGCCCTCTATGATCACTGGTTAGGTATAAAAGACAAGAAAAAGTTGCAGTTTGAAAAAATACACTTATGTGAGAAAGAGTGTGATCGAAACATAAAGAAAACTAGACTATAAATTTCCTATCAGGAAATTTTAATTCTTGTGGCAAACATTTACTCAGTGGCTATGTGCTCCTAGGTATGGGCAGAGAGCTATAGACCTTATCCCATGAGGCTTACCTTGTAGGGTGGGAAGCAAATAATTAGGCAAAGGAAATCATGACAGGTAGTGATGAGTGATTAAAAACTGGAATAGAGTCAGGAGACAGAGAGGGACTGGAGGGTAGTGCTGTTTTAGATAAGCTGCTCAGGGAAGGTCTTTCTAAGTGACACTTGGGCTGAGATTTAAGTGAATTCAGGGTGTAGCCCTGTGACTGCCTGGGGGTGTGTCTGGGGAGGTGTTGATGGAGGTGGGAGCATTCAGGGAAATGGATAGTACTTGTGTGGGTCCTGCAGGATCAGAGTGTGCTCAGTGTCCACTCATGGAGAAGGCAGCGCAGGAGATAAGAGAGCCAGCCAGCCTTCACACTGGTTTGCCATGAAAGGAAGCAGTCTTCCTCTTGTTTGTACTGGTTCTAGCCCACAGTTTTTGATCAAGCACCTTAATATGACCCATCAGGTAACGAACTTCTTGAAAACCTTGTTGAACATGTTTGCTGGCTTAATTGCACAGACATGTTAGTCTTGACAGTTCATCAATAAAGGAATTTAAAGGGAATGTGCAAAAGAATTTGGAACTTCTGCAGTTTCTTAAGTCTATTAGGGACTTCATTTTATTTAGCTGTTGTATTTTAAATGAATAAATAGTGATTAGAGGCTTTTGGTCAGTTTACTATTTGAATAGCAAAATATGAACATGATAAAAATTCATACACATTGCAAAAATGTTTAGAGAAAATAAGTCTCAGACCTTCTTTCTTGAAGCAATTGCTGTTAAATTCTTGGGTATCTTTCATCAGAACATAATGCCCCTCACCCCTATAAAAATTAATGATTGTTGACTACACCCATTATTTCTGAGATTTTGTGCTCTTCCATATCAGTAAACATGGGCACACAATTCAGACATTCCTACCATGGCAGCAATTAAGGATTTTGTGTCTTTACTATAACAATACTGTAATGAAAATCCTGGTACATTTTTCTTTATGCACGTTTTTAAGTGTATCTTTAGGAAAAATTGCTAAGAGTGGTTGATAGGTAAAGGGGAAATGTGTATTTTAAAAATTGATAGTTGATAGTCATAATACATCAGTTTACCTCCCCCTCTACTCCTGTCCCTGGCTGAGATTCTATTTTCTTACCAATGCTGTGTGTTTGTGACATAAATGAAAAATGCAATTTGTTTGTTTGGTCAAGGAATGTTCTCTGGATGACTATGATTCCTTGAAATTTATTGAAACTTCTTGGAAACCAAGTACAAGGATAACTTTATTTTTTAAAAAGATTTATTTATTTATACAAGAACCGGGGTATAGGCCAGACACACAGGAGGGTGAGAGGATACACCAGAGACAGAGAGGGGAACAGAACAGGCAGACTGGCGAAATACACTGCTGAGGGGAGCAGCAGGCAAGACAGGAGAGGTCTGCTGCACCACGTGGGATTCTCACCGGTCGACCGGGATCGAACCCACACCGCAGAGGCTGCGGACAGCTTCACGGTGCAGCGCTCAACTGCTTGTGCCACCAGGGGAGGCCCACAAGGATAATTTTATAAATGCTCACATGTGCTTTGACAAAATATGAATTGTGGGCCTCCCTGTTGGCGCAGACAGTTGAGTGCAGCGCTGTGAAGCTGTCTGCAGCCTCTGCAGTGCGGGTTCTATCCCGGCCAGCTGGGCGAGAATTCCACATGGCGAAGCAGACCTCTCCTGCCTCGCCCACTGCTCCCCTCAGCAGTGTATTTCAGTAGATCTGCCTGTTCTGTTCCCCACCCCACTCTGTCTCTGATGAATCCTCTCACCCTTCCACACATCTGGCCTGTACCTCAGTTCTTGTATGCATGAATAAATAAATCTTAAAAAAAAAAAGTGAATTGTGTGTTGGATAAAGACTTTACATATTTGTGTTATTCTTGCTGGTGAAGTTGTTCGCATTATCTGTGACCCTACTGGTTTATATCTACATGTTTTCTTAGACCATTATTTTCAGAAAAGAATTTCTGGCACTCTGGTTTGTTCTGTTTGTCCTTATAGTTGGGAGCTCCTACTTTATATTTTTGTTTAGGAAGGTAACTATAATTATTTCTTCTTGATGCATTGTAAGATTCAGTTCTTCCTTTTGTCTCTGCTGTTAATATTGCAACATCAGCTTTTTTCCGCAGTTGGTGTTAGGTGTATTCATTTTCATTTTCATTTCTTATTCTTTATTTTTTAAATTTTGTTCTGTCCTAGAAATGTCACCTGAAAATTGTGAGTTAGATTTGTTAACCTATGCAGCATTTTGTAGTCTAGTGAATTTAATGTTTATAATTTTGGGTTACTGACATATTTGAACATATCAGTTTTATATTATATAAAATATTTTCATATTGTGATATTTAAAAAAATTCCTTCCTGTTGGATTAATCAAGTTTTCTCTTATTCTTCTTTACCCTCCTCAACTTAACTGGAAGCTGATTTGGTTCTCTAGGCCACTGTAACAAAGTGCTACCAACAGGGTGGCTTAAAACAACAGATATCGATTGTCTCCCAGCTCTGGAGGCTTCAAGTTCAAAATTGAGGTGTCAGCAGGGATATGCTCACTTAAAAATTTGTCAGGGAATCCTTCCTCTGGTTACCTTAGCTTCTGCTGTTTGGCTGGCACTTCCGGCCTTCCTTCCTGTAACCCTCCACACCCGCCTTCTCTGCCATGTGATGTTTTCCCTGTAGGTGTTTGTGTGATTTCTCCTTAGCTTTATTATTTACTTCCTTCTCTTGTCTTGGGTTTATGTTGCTATTGTTTTTCTCCATTTTTGAGGTAGGAGCTTAGATTATTGATTTGAGGCAGTTCTTCCTTTCCAATGTTTATAATTATTACTGTAAATTTCCCTCTTAGCCTGGCTAAAACTGCATTCCACATAGTTTGATATTTTTTTCATTTTAGTTCAGGTAAGTATATTTTAAATTCCTTAAAGACATTTTATTTGACCCGTGGATTATTTATAAGTGCATTATTTTCTGGTGTTCGAGAATTTCCTTTTATCATTCTGCTACTGATTTTTTTAAACTTGGTTCATTGTAGTTGAAGAATATACTCAGAATGTGATTCCTGTAAATTTGTACATAGTCTGTGTTACACTCTTGTCATATAGCCCAAGCTAGGCCTGTGTTCCATGGGCATTTGAAAAGAATGTGTATTCTGTTGTTCTGGGGTGGAACTTTCTATTTGATTTTGCTGGTTGATTGTATTGTCCCTGTATATTCTTGTTCCTTGGTCATATTCTGTCTAGTTATTTTATCAGTTGTTGAGAGAGGGTACATGTACTTTTTTTTTTGTTTTTGTTTTTGTTTTTTTATTAATAAATTTTATTTTTATATTCCCCATACAATTGCAATCCCCCCATTCTGACCCCAATCCCTCCCCTCCCACCCCCTCACCCCCCAAAAAGTGTCTCTGGTTCATAGTTTTTGTTGATTTTGATTTTCACTTTCTTATAGTTATTCATTTTCCTGGTCCCTTATTTAAGTATTCTAGATTCCTGCTATGAGTGAGACCATCCGGTATTTTTCTTTTTCCTTTTCGCTTATTTCACTGAGCATGATCCCTTCCAGCGCCATCCATGTTGCTGCAAATTGCATGTGTTTATCTTTTTTGAATGCTGAGTAATATTCCATGGTATATATGTACCACATCTTCTTGATCCAGTCATCTATTTTTGGGCATTTGGGCTGTTTCCAAAGCTTAGCGATTGTAAATAGTGCTGCTATAAACAGGGGTGCAGGTGTTCTTTGGAATTGATGTTTCTGTGTTCTTTGGGTAAATACCTAGGAGTGGAATTGCTGGATCCTGTGGAAGCTCTATGTTTAGTAGGTCCAGAAATCTCCACACAGCTCTCCATAGTGGTTGGACCAGTTTGCACTCCCACCAACAGTGCAGAAGAGTTCCTTTTTCTCCACACCCTCGCCAACATTTGTTGTTGCTAGTTTTTTTAATATGTGCCATTCTCACTGGTGTAAGATGGTGTCTCATGGTAGTTTTGATTTGCATTTCCCTGATGGCAAGTGATGTTGAACATTTTTTCATATGCCTGTTGGCCATTCGCATTTCCTCTTCAGAGAAGTTTCTTTTTAGCTCCTCTGTTCATTTTTTGACTGGATTATTTTCTTTGTTGTTGTTGAGTCTCATCAGCTCTTTGCAGATTTTTGTGATCAGTCCTTTATCATTAGTGTTGTGTGCAAAAATTTTCTCCCAGTTGGTGGGGTTTCTCTTTGTTTTTGTTATTGTCTCTTTTGCTGTGCAGAAGCTTTTTAATTTGATGTAGTCCCAGCTGTTGATCTTTGCCTTCACTATCACTGCTTTGGGTGATGTGTCTGTAAAGATATCTTTGATATGCAAATCACGTAGTGTTTCGCCTATATTTCCTTCTATGTATTTTATGGTTTCAGGTCTCATGTCTAGTTCTTTAATCCATTTTGAGTTGATTTTTGTATATGGTGTGAGGTAGTGGTCAAGCTTCATTCTTTTGTATGTAGCGACGCAGTTTTCCCAGCACCATTTATTGAACAAACTTTCTTTGCTCCAATGCATAGTCTTTGCTCCTTTGTCAAATATTAGTTGACCATAAATCTGTGGGTTTATTTCTGGATTTTCTATTCGATTCCATTGGTCTGTATGTCTGTTCTTGTTCCAATACCATGCCGTTTTGATGATTATGGCTTTGTAGTAGAGTTTGAAGTCTGGGAGTTTGATGCCTCCATTCCCTTTTTTTTTCAGGAGAGCTTTGGCTATTCGGGGTTTTTTGTGATTCCATATGAATTTCATCAATAATTGTTCTATTTCTTTGAAGAATGCCATTGAGATTTTGATTGGAATAGCATTGAATCTGTATATTGCTTTTGGTAGGATGGCCATTTTAATAATGTTTATTCTCCCAATCCATGAGCAGGGGATGTTTTTCCATTTCTTTGTGTCTTCTTCTATTTCTTTTAACAGTGTTTTATAGTTTTCTTTGTATAGGTCCTTTACCTCTTTTGTTAGATTTATTCCCAAATATTTGATTTTTTTTGTTTCAATAATAAAAGGGATGGTTTTTTTGATTTCCTCTTCTTCAGATTTATTGTTTGTATATAGGAAGGCTACTGACTTTTGCTTCTGATTTTGTATCCTGCCACTTTACTGAACTGATTGATGAGTTGAATTAGTTTTTCTGTGGAGTTTTTGGGGTTCTCTATGTATATTATCATATCATCTGCAAAGAGTGATAGTTTGACTTCTTCTTTTCCTATTTGGATTCCTTGGATGTCTTTCTCTTGTCTTATTGCTCTGGCTAGGACTTCCAGTATTATATTGAAAAGCAGTGGTGAAAGTGGACATCCTTGTCTTGTTCCAGATCTTAATGGAATTGCTTTCAGCTTTTCACCATTGAGAATGATACTGGCTGTTGTCTTGTCATAGATGGCCTTTATGATGTTGAGGTATGTTCCTTGTATCCCAAGAATTTCAAGGGCTTTTATCATGAATGGGTGTTGCACTTTGTCGAAAGCTTTCTCAGCATCTATTGATATTATCATATGGTTTTTATATTTCTTTTTGTTGATGTGTTGGATAACATTGATTGATTTTCGGATGTTAAACCATCCTTGTGTCCCTGGAATGAATCCTACTTGGTCGTGGTGAATTATCTTATGGATACACTGTTGGATTCTGATAGCTAAAATTTTATTGAGGATTTTTGCATCCGTGTTCATTAGGGAGATTGGCCTGTAGTTTTCTTTTTTTGTGTTGTCCTTGTTCGGTTTTGGTATTAGTGTAATGTTGGCTTCATAGAACGTGTTAGGTATTATACCTTCCTTCTCAATTTTTTGGAAGAGTTTGTGAAGGATAGGCACCAATTCGTCTCTGAATGTTTGGTAGAATTCATTTATAAATCCATCAGGTCCTGGGCTTTTGTTTTTGGGGAGGTTTTTGATTACCATTTCAATTTCGCTAATTGTAATTGGTCTGTTTAGGTGTTCTATTTCTTCTTTATCTAGCTTTGGGTGATTGTAGAGTTGTAGGAATTTGTCCATCTCCTCTAGATTGTTGAACTTGTTTCCATATAACTGTTCATAGTAGTTATTAATTATTCTTTTGATTTCTGCTGTGTCCGTTGTGATTTCTCCTCTTTCATTTATTATCCTATTTATTTGTGCTTTCTCCCTTTTTGCCCTTGTGAGCCTGGCTAGGGGTTTATCTATTTTATTTATTTTTTCGAAGAACCAGCTCTTGGTTTCATTGATCTTTTGGATTGTTTTTTTAGTTTCGATTTCATTTATTTCTGCTTTGGTTTTTATTATTTCTTTTCTTCTACTGGTTTTGGGGTTTTTTTGTTGTTGTTTTTCTAGATCTTTGAGCTTCGAGATTAGGTTGTTTCTTTGAGTTCTTTCTTGTTTCTTGATGTGAGCATCTATTGCTATATATTTTCCTCTTATTACTGCTTTTGCTGCATCCCATACATTTAGGAAATTGGTGTCCTCCTTGTCATTCAATTCAAAGAATTTTTTAATTTCTTCTTTTATCTCCTCGTTAGTCCAGTGGACTTCCAGTAGTGTGGGTTTCAATCTCCACGAGGTAGGAGAGTACCTTGCCTTCTTTTTATGGTTTATTTCTAGCTTGATGCCTTCATGGTCAGAAAAGATGGTTGATATGATTTCAATCTTGTTGTATCTGTTGATGTTTGTCTTGTGCCCCAGTATATGATCGATCCTAGAGAATGATCCGTGTGCGCTTGAGAAAAATGTATACTCAGATTTTTTTTGGGTTTAGTGTTCTATATATGTCTGTTAAGCCCAAGCACTCTAGATCCTTATTTATAGCTTTAGTGTCTTTACTTATTTTTTGTCTTGTTGATCTATCCATTGTTGATAGTGGTGTGTTGAAGTCTCCCACTACGTATGTGTTTTCTCTGATGTCTGTTTTCAGAGATGCCAATAGTTGTCTGATATATTTTGGTGCTCCTTCGTTTGGTGAATATATGTTAATGAGTGTTATTTCTTCTTGAAGTATTGTCCCCTTGATCATAATGTAATGACCACTGGGGTCTCTTTTTATCTTTTTAAGTTTGAAATCTGTTTTATCTGATATGAGCATAGCTGTTCCTGCCTTCTTTTTTGGTCCATTTGCTTGTAGAATTGTTTTCCATCCTTTAACTTTGAGTCTATTTTTATCTTTTGCAGCTAAATGTGTTTCCCGGAGACAGCAAAAGGTTGGGTTTTGTTTTTTAATCCAGCCTGCAACTCTGTGTCTTTTTATTGGAGAGTTTAGTCCATTTACATTTAGAGTTAGTATTGATATGTTAGCATCTGTATTTGCCATTGTGTTTGTCTTTCCTTTGATTTTATTTATTTATTCTTTTAATAACTTTCTTTGGCCTTCTTTTGTTGTTATTCGTCCCTCTGAGGTTCTGTCTTTAGGACTCCTTGTAGTATTTTTTGGAGTGGGGGTTTTTTTTTAATGAAATTCCGGAGTTTCTGTTTGTCTGGGAAGGTCCATACTCTTTCTTCAAAGAGGAAGGAGAGCTTTGCGGGATAGAGTATTCTTGGTTGGCATCTGTTTTCTTGGAGTCTGTTGACTATGTCCCTCCACTCTCTCCTTGCCCGTAGTGTTTCTTCAGAGAAGTCTGATGTCAGTCTGATTGGTTTCCCTTTGAATGTTATCTGTTTCTTCCCTCTTGTTAGTTTCATTATTTTTTCCTTGTCTTGGATTCTTGGGAGCTTTACTATTATGTGTCTTGCTGTATTTTTCCTTTCGTCATGGAAGTTTGGTGTTCTTCTTGCTTCTTTATATCAATTTTCAGATCCTTCTTGGCGTTTGGGAAGTTCTCTTCAATTATATCCATGAATATTTTCTCTGTTCCTACATCTCTCTCCTCTCCTTCTGGGATTCCTATAACTCTTATATTTCCTTTCCTCATGGAGTCAGATAGTTCCCGAAGTCTTCCTTCGGTCTTTTTCCTTCGTACTTCTCCTTCCTTTTCTGTTTTAGTTCTTTTTATTTCTGTGTCTTCAAGAGTACTTATTCGTTCTTCCATTTCATCTATTCTGCTTTCATTGCTTTTCCCAGAGTTCTTTAGCGTCTCCATTAATTCTTTGATCTCCTGCATTTCTTTTACTTCCCTCTTTAGGGACTCAATTTCATTCTTCTGGTCATTAATTATTTTCCCCTTATCATTGTTTTCCTTTATGACTTCTGTCAGTTTTTTAATCACAGCAATTTTAAATTCTCTATCTGGAAGGCTCAGAAGTTCTTCCAAGTTACTGTCATTGCAATCTGGTAGATGGTTTTCTTTTTGCGGTGTGCTTTTTTGCTGTGGTGTTGCTGGGTTGCATGTGGTTTTTCTACTCTCTACTGCCTGTTTTCTAATTTGCCGTATTCCTTGTGACACTGTGTTGCTGGTACTGGCCGGCATCTTGGGCGACCTTCCCAGCTCACCACTGGCTCCTCTGGGGAACTTCTGCTGGTTTCACAAGTCTCCAGCAAAGAAAGGTCCCTGCTCTGTCTCCTCTGTGAGCCTTCTGCTGGGTTCACACAGTCTCCAGCAAGAAAGGTCCCTGCTGCAAAATGCCAGTGCAGGGGACGCGCTCCCCTGCACGCCTGGTCTGCCCCAGCGGTGGGTGCTGCTCTCCTCTGGGCTGGAATTGCAGGCTAGAAGGTGCCCGGCATGGGCAAGCTTCCCAGCTTACCTCTGTCTCCTAGGTGAGCCTTCTGCTGGGTTCACACAGTCTCCAGCAAGAAAGGTCCCTGCTGCAAAATGCCGGTGCCAGGGACGCGCTCCCCTGCACGCCCGGTCTGCCCCAGCGGTGGGTGCTGCTCCCCTCTGGGCTGGAACTGCAGGCTAGAAGGCGCCCAGCATGGGCAAGCCTCCCAGCTTACCTCTGTCTCCTTGGTGAGCCTTCTGCTGGGTTCACACAGTCTCCAGCAAGAAAGGTCCCTGCTGCAAAAATGGTTACATGTACTTTTTAATGCTCTTTATCCCAAGATTATATACTTCCTCTTTGAGTACTAAAATATTCTCTGAATTCATAAGGAGCATTTCCTTTTAGAAAAATTATTTTACTTTTTTCAATTGAGGCAACATTGACTTAAATTATTTATGATGTAGTGGTACAGGATCTCCCCCTTCAGGTGTTGTTACCATGCCACACCCATCACCAAATCACCGGTACGTAGTCCTCCACCATAGTCCTGTGTGCATAAGGAGCATTTCCTTCCTGACCCTCGAATAGAGATCATAATGGTCATATGGACCCACTGTCTTCTTACATCCTTAACTCTTTTTATTTAATGATTTATTTATTTATGCATACAAGAACTAGGGTACAGGCCAGAGGTGTGGGGGGTGAGAGGAGTCACCAGAGACAGAGTGGGGAACAGAACAGGCAGATTGACTGAATTACACTGCTGAGGGGAGCAGTGGGCGAGTCAGGAGAGGTCTGATGCACCATGTGGTCACCTCCCTGACCGGGGATCGAACTTGCGCTACAGTGGCTGGGGACAACTTCATAGGTTGCGTCTTAACCCTTTTGTCACCAGGGAGGCCCTACATCCTTAACTCTTAAAAGCACATTACTTTATACATTTCAGTTGCTGGACACAAGCACAGTGAATTAGATCCTGGGGGGAGAGAAAATAGTAGCTTTCTCCTGCATAAGAAAAGAATATCAACACACTTTAACCCCCCTTTGTTTTTGCACCATAGCTACTTGGCTAGAGTTATATAACTTTTGGTTTCAACTTCTTTTTAAGAATATGAATGCCAATGAGTTTATGATCTGGGCAAGGTCATAGTGGGTAATGGCTGTTCTTGGTTTTCTTGTGCTGAGAACATGCTCAAAACCCACAAGACTTTAATAGCAGTTTCGACTCTGCCTTTGGGTTATTTTAAAACTTTTGATCTGAAATTACAGTGATGTTTTCTCAAGCCACACCACCCTCACTCCAAAAGTATGGTCAAGGAAATTAACTGGGTGACAAACACTGTTTTCTAGACCCAGAGATCTCTACCCAGTCATCACTCTTTGAGAAGCATAAAGACAGTATCATCACAAGATGCAGTAAATAACACCCACCAAGTTTAATTGTTTTTAAATTGCAATTATGACTGATTAAATGCTAAAATGTGAACAGCTGCACAGGAATATTTAACAGATATCTTGGAGCCCTCTTTTGATAGGACTTTTAAAAGACTAGCTTATGGAAATACATGGTAAGTATTCTTTTATATTCACAGAAGAAAGCAAAAAGACCATTCAGAAATGAAAAATTTCATTTCTGAAAATAGGCAAGAAATGAATTTTCTGGTTTTTCTGTCTAAGCTGCTCACTGGAGGTCACTTAGCTGGTGGTAAGCCTCAGTGCACAGCCTATGTCAGCCTGAAAGTCAGTAGGCACCACAGGAAGAGGCAATTGCAGTTCAAACTGGGGGTGAGGGAGGCCTTTGTGGAGTGTGATCTGCACTCAGTCTTGAAAGATGAATGGGAGTCTTTCATTCTGCATACATGACATTAGTCTTCAGCTGTGTGCCTATCACTGTGTGAGAACCAAGACGCCAGGGTGAAAAAAATCCTGACTTGAACTTGAGGTATCATAGTGTGGGGGGAGATGCCTTATTGGTATTTGCAGGGGGAGGCACACTGTGACTTATGGGTCAGAGCCAGCCTGCTGCCTGCCATGTTCTATAGCCCATGAGCAGAGAATGATTTTAACAAAGCACAGAGGAAATAGCGATAGGTTTAGGGGCTCCCAGAACAAAGATCCAGTTCCCTTTCTACTTAGCATGCCTCAAATATATCAACTTTTATATTTTCCACCCTTGATTTTTGTTTTCTTTTAAGATTTTGGTTATTCTTTTACCTGTTCCTGGTAAATGTGACTTTGGTGCATCTTCTTGTCACCACCCACTGGTTGTGTTCCCCTTTGTCCCTCTGTCTAGTGTTTCTTAACACTTTTTTAATGGATGGAGCTTCAGGGATTCTGAGAATCCCCTAAATTCCCTAAACTGAAAGCAAACCAGTGCACATGTGCCTTTTTCTGGGAGAAGGGCTCCTGGCTTTTATCAGATTCTCTGAGGTTCACCATTTAAACATTTTGAGACAAATGGTTTTAATGTGAGTTTCTTAAACCTAAAATCAGTGTCACTGATGCTGACCAGTGTGGAATTAAGCAAGGGCTGGTGATTTCCCTTGTAGATACTCAGGACAAGATTCCAATAGCTTTATTCACTCATTTGAATGAGTGAGAAACTTCTCTCAAAATACTTTGTGCTTGGGCCATAAGTGCTGTGTCTTTAGGGGATGTAGAGGACATCTGTCTGTATGTTCAGGAGAACAGGTCTGAGAAAATTACATGGCCAACAAACTGAAAGATGCAAGTGCAGGATACTGAGGCGAGGAAGAAGAGAAGTGGAACAAGGGAAGATGTTCTGCTTTATCCTGTGCTGGCTAACAGCTAATTCATGGCTCAGCACTTCTCCAGTGGTGTGACATGGGGCCATATGCCTTGAGGAGCGCGAAAGGGCCTTTGGCTTCACTCCTATCTCCTTGTCACCTTGTTAAAGATTTATCCCATGGGGTGTTAACCCTGCCTGACTTCAGGTTGACCTTTTCCACCCTCAGGAAGAGCAGGGTGAGCCAGGGCCCATGATCCTCATGGGGTGGGCCAGTCAGTACCACAGTGGAGCAATGACCCCATGTAAGTGGAAGAAAGAGAAGCTAGGGACATACTTTGAGGAATCTGAGAAGGTGCACAGATTTGATCCCAGGAGGCAGGGTGGGGGGGGGCAGGAGTCTGGAGAGTGCAGGTGAAATTGGGGGCAGAGGAGGCAGAGAAAGCACATGACCAAAGGGAATAGGATGGGGGAATCAGATGGTCCTGCTGAGATTGTGTTTTCATCCTTCCTTCTGTGCATCTGCCTGAGAGTTATTGCACCTCTTGTCTGTGCCAGCGGTGATACAGTGAGGTGAACAAAAGCAGGCATGGACCTTCTCTCAGAGAACTTGGAATCTAGTTTGGAAGATAGAAACTGAATCACATAATCATATGAGCAAATGTGAAATTGCAACAGTAGTAAGTGTTCCTAGGAGGAGGAAAAGCAGACTGCTCTTGAGTCTCTTTTAGACTGAATTAAATATAACAAGAGAGGTCAGAGAAAGCTTTCCAGGCAAAGTGCCTCATGAACTGAAATATAAAGGGAGGGGTGAGTTAAGGGCAGAAGGAGAGAGGAGAGCTTTCTGGACTAGTTAACAGGATGCCGAGAAGTTCTGTGGTAGGGGGAAGTATGGTAAATGTGGACATCAGAAAGGAGGCCAATGTGATGGGAAGAGAGAAAGCATGTGGTTGAAAACGTGGGCACAAGGATCAGACGAGGCTGTATTAAAAGGGTTTTGTCTTTCTCTGAGGAACAATGGAACACTTTTGGAGCAATTTAAGTAGACAAGCTGTTATCAGGTTACAGATCATTTGGAAGGCTCAGCAGTATCTCCTACCTCCTAAGCCCCCAACAGAAGACCCTTAACTCTGGCTGTTGGAGCAACTCCAAGAAAAAGCCAAGTATTAACAACCCAAGAAGATGTGAAGGAAAGCAATTCCAGGAAAATTGTTGAAATGACAAATAATAGGCATTAGATACTTTGAACTGGTCATCATGAGAGACTCTTATATGTGCTAGTCCTAGAAAGGTTTTTCAAATGCTACCTAGTTTTTCTAGACTTTTCTTTTGAGGTTTCCTGGCAACACTGTCAGGTGAGGCAAGAAATTCAAGGTGCTCTCATGGAAAGTTCTAAAACAGTCTTGAATATAGGCCTCCTCATGAGACCCCCTCCCACCAGTGACCATGTTGGGTGGCAGTCAGATGAAGGCTACGTGCAAGAGAACATGCGCTCCCAGTTTCTCTGTGGTTCCCCTGGAGTCTTGACTAAAATTCTTTTTGAGTTTGACTGTGCTCAAGTTCCCAATACCTATTTTGCTTTCAAGAGCTTTGGAGGTAGTTGTGTGGTCCAAAAACTGTGCACATTCAAAACAAAACACAAAGCAGAAACCCCACAGTGAAGCAATTTAAGAAAACCTTTATCAGTCCAACTTCCAAGTTACCTTTGGCTTGTGATAAACAGAATAATCCAACTCATTAACCCAGGAGACGGTATCTCTGAAGGGCAGCCTATTTTGTCTTTTGAAAAGCTTTGAGAGGAATTTCAATTAATTCTCATTTAGCAGGAATTTATTTATATATTGTAATTACCTCCAGTCGGAGCAAATTGTCTGCTGCTTTAGTGCAGCAAGAAACTTCAGATTGGCTAGAGCAGATTTAGCTGATTACAGATTTATGCATATGAACCAACATGTGTGTGTGTTTGTGTAAGAGTGTGTTTTTCTAATCAAGTCAGGAGTGATTGTAGTCATGTGTTCTGAGCTCTGGGTAGTTTCGATACTTCCTCTTCTCTTCAGAGTATTTCAAGATGGCTGCAAGAACAGACTTCTGTCTTCTCAATGGACAAGAAATGTCATAGGAATGTCTACATGCACGATTCCCATGCTTCATGTTCCCTGGCATGCTCTTTACTCACCTTTCTGAACTGGGTGGCTGCATGTGAGAAGTTGAATTAACAAGTCAAATCTTGGATAGCCCTTCTAAAACTTTTTAGGTATACTCTTGCTTTGCAATTCTGAAGCTAAGACTCTTCCCAGGGAAAAGAAATGCAGGACTTGACAGTGGGTCTGGACAAATTGGAGGAATTTAGAAAAGAGTCATAAAAGTGATTAAGGGCTGGAGGGAGTGACTGAAAGATTAAAGGAGTGAAATGCAGAACTTTGCCAAACTACAGATGTGGGTGGAGCAGAGGGCAAGACACTTGCAGGTTGGCCAATTGCTGGGAAAAGAAGAGGGGCTGTTTCAAGGCTCTTAACCTCTTTTTGGGTCATGGACTGATCACGCTAATCCCCAGGGAAAGGGGAGGTTCCAGGTTCCCTGCCCCACCCAAGGAAGGGTGGAGCTGGGCAGGGAGGGGAAGCTAGAAAAGAAAGGAAGAAAGAGAGGAAGGAGGATCAAGGAGGAGACCTGGAGGAGGCACATGGAGCAGAGAGACACGTGTAGAAGCTGCACTTACTTCTTGGCCTTGGACTTGTACCAGGGGCTTGGGGGACACAGAAGGAGACGCTTGAAACAGACGTGGGTGAGAGACCCGCAGGGATGTTGACGATGGCAGCCTTTATCTTGACTTGGGTTTTGATTGGCTCCTTTCCTTCCAAACTTACCTGGCCCCTTCTGCCCCTTTCCTATGGATCCCCCCGAGAAGGTGCCTTAGACTTGTGGAAAGCTTTCAGGCGTCAGTAGCCCCACTGGGCCAATCCTGTATGTGTAATTACCCATAAGGGGGTGTGTAATTTTGGGTACTGCATGTGGAAACTAATTTATCTATTCTTTTTTTTTTTTTTTAAAGATTTATTTATGTACACAAGAGCTGGGCACAGGCCCCAGAGATGCAGGGTGGAGGGGGCGTGGGGGCGTGAGAGGATCCACCAGAGACAGAGTGGGGAACAGAACAGGCAGATTGACTGAAATATACTGCTGAGGGGAGTAGCGAGTGAGTCAGGAGAGGTCTGCTTCGCCATGTGGGTTGCTTCCTGGCTGGCCGGAGATGGAACTTGAGCTGCATAGATTGCTTCTTAGTGCGGTGCTTAATCCCCTGTGCCACCAGGGAAGCCCTATCTATTCTTTCCCTTCTCTTTACTGCACACTAATTGTATGAAAGTTAATTTCTATTGAAGATCTTACACATTAGAGTATGTCTTGTTTTAATGTGGTGGATGGCAGAACTCATTTAGAATGCAAGTTCAGGGGTCCTGGGGTGCCCCTCAGTTTGCCCTGTAACAGATCCTTTGGCAAATCCAGTAACTGAGGGCTCAGAACATCCTCTCCTCACAGACCTCTCTCTTTCTTACCCTCATTCCTGGTTCCAGACACATATGATTACCAAGCAAGTCTGGAATTGCCAGGTTTTTTGGTATTTCAAGGTAACATAGAAGTACAAAATTTTAAAAATTGTATTTTTTATTCAGGTAATGTAGCTTTACTACAACAGCATATTTATTTTCTTTTTCTTTTTGAAAGATTTATTTATGCATATAAGAACTGGGGTCTAGGCCAGAGGTGTGGGGGGTGAGAGGATTCACCAGAGACAGAGTGCAGAGCAGAACAGGCAGATCTACTAAAACACTGCTGAGGGGAGCAGTAAGTGAGGCAGGAGAGGTCTGTTGCGCCACGTGGGTTATTCCCTGGCCCACCTAGGATCGAACTTGTACTGCAGTGGCTGGCGATAGCTTGATAGTGCTGTCTTAACCCCTGTGCCACCAGGGAGACCCAACAGCATATTATTTAGAAGTACAGATTCATACCACTTCAGACGTATGTCACCACAACATGCAAACTACCAAAACCCCCATAATCCTCCACCATTGTCTGCTGGGCCCCCTCGCCTGTTTGTTCCCCACTCCTACCCTACCTCTCTAGTAGCCTCAATTCTGAAGTCAGATTTCTAGGTTATATTTCGACTGTTCCTTTGTTTTTCTTTCTCTATATTCCACATATGAGTGAAATCATCTAGTCTTTCTTGCCTTCCGATTTAGTTTACTAGTATAATCTCCTCTAGTTCCATCCATGTGGTTGCATGTCATGGGAAGAAATGAGATTTTTAAAACTATGCTGGGCAAATAAATACCTCTCTGGGTTGTCGTAGCCACTACAGTGCCATAACAATCTTCATTTTTGTTATTATCTCTGAGTTCATCATATTTGCTTATCTGTTTGGTTTGGCCCCACTTTTTCATGTGGGAGTCTCTCCTCAAATGTCTGGTGGTCCCTGGTTGTAAAATCAATGAAAAATGCAGGGGATTTCCTGTAGATAGTGGATGGTGAGTGTATGTGGGTGTTTCTCTCGGCATGTAGTTTTCCAATTGTCCTGTCTCCTGGGGAAGGGAGAGAAGGTGGACTGTAGGGGTTCAGAAGCTGTTTGGTTCCATACCTGTATGCTACCTTATATAAAAATGTTGTAAGATTGTTGCCAATCCCTCAGTTCACAGTTTTCTACCTTATAGCGATGTTCTACTTTGCAGGATGCCATGGAATTCAGAGTCTTCTTGCTAATTTCTTCCAAAGGACGACTACCTTGTCTTCTGTGGGGTTAAATGCCTTGAACAGCAAGACTGGCCAGAAGCTCTGAGATTCTAAATTGGTGTCTGCTTTTAAATAACCTCTCTGTTTTCAACCTAATCCTTTTTGCTGTCTTGTATCTAAGGGCTATCTGGTATCTAAGGTAAAGATATAGTTAGTTTGCTTTTTACTGGTCAAAACCTCTCTGCAAGCTGTTGACAAAGGCAAAGACTGTCACATACAGCAGTCACTATGGGGCCTGGCTTTCATCTTCCCGGAGCTCTCCTCTGCAGTTACTTCCTTCTAGTTCGATTTATCTTAGTAAAGAGAAATGTAATAGTGTTAACTGTTTTAAAGTTTTAGCACTCTTTTGAGTAGGGATCTGTAAAGGGAGGGACACTTACTTGGTGTAATGACCTCTCTCGTCCGCCTCTTCAGTCACACACACTGGTCACTGTGGTTTATTGACCTTTGACCTTTCTCATGGCTTCCTTCCTGATTCCAGCTGCTCTTATCCTACTTCTGGCCACCACTTAGTCTCTTGAGCTTGAGCTTGCTGGTCTTCATCTAATCTCCCTGAAATACCACCTTCTCCCCCAGCACCTAGTCAAGGCTTTCTTTTTTCTAAAATGCCTATTTCCTTGTGCACATCTGTGTGTTACCTTTATGTAGGAATCTTGAGCCCTGACCTGCCTTGATCTAGTCCAGCGTGTATAAATACCTGTTGGAGATACTTACACAAAGGTCCTGCTGAAACCTCAAGTGTACACTACTAAGACCAAATCAGTTTTACCTCCAACAGCCCATTCTTCCTCCTGTGTTGAACATTTTTGTTAATGGTGCCACTGTCCTCCAACTCCTTCAACTTAACAGCCCGAGGGGCATTTCCTGGCTACTACTTTTTGTCACCCCGCAATCTAATTAGTAAACAAGTTCTATTGATTTTATTCTCACAGGACCTCAGAATCCATTCCATCTTTCATTTTTATTTCCACTACCTTTGTACAGCACCCCATTACCTCCTGCCTAAATTATTGCAGAATGTTCTTACTGCTCTTCCTGCCTCTACTTTATCTTCTCCCTGGTTCATCTTCTATACCAGTGTCTCCCAAATGCTGATTGACTGAACTCAAAATGAACTGGCATTGTGATTAGTTAGACCTGGGTGGGAGGCAGGAATCAGAATTTTTAAAATTGATTCATAGTGAATAAAAGAAATTTAGAACACTGTTTATGAAGTGTATCAAGATATATATATATATATATATATATATAAAATCTTAACACAAAGACGCAGTGCTACATAGTTTTTATGTATAGGTGCATATATCCATATATTTCTTTCTTTGTATAACATGGACTAAATGGATATTCACTGAGGGGAAGTGTTAACTCTGTGCAAGGGAATAAAGGGGAGCTCAAGGAGAGGTATGCTTTTGTTGCCTTAAAGACCCTAATGCCAAAATAGCAAAACATCTGAATGATGTCATTGTCAAAGGAATTGTGTTAACTGTTATTTTTCCTTTTCTTTTGGTATTAAGTAAGTTTGAAACTCTCCAGATGATAGTGAGGCATTATTTCAGGGTTAGTTCTCACAGACCCTATAAGTGATCAGCTGAAAGTGCAGAAGTAGCTTTAGCGCACCTGCTTGCAAGCTTTCCACAACTCCTATCTCCTACAAAGCCAATTTCAAATTCCCTGGTGTGGTGTTCGAGATGCTAACCTGACCTTTTTGCACTTGCTTTTGTTACTCACCATTCATGCAGCCAGTGGCTGGAACATTCTGCTCTTCATGGGGACTGGAAAAGGCACTTGCTTTCACTTGGCTCTGTGTGTCTGCAATTGTGTTTTTTCTGTATTTCATTCTCTCCTCTGACTCCCTACCTTTTGTTCATCAAAATATTGTTTATTGTTTATAATATCTTTCATTCTGCCTCTTCTAGGAAATTTTCCTCTTTTCAAAGGCATCCTTTTCTGTGCTTCCTAAAGAATTTAATTGATACTACTTTTTTTATGATACTTACACAGTGTGATATGTGCTTATCCTGTTCTACAGCACATTGACTTTGGACTTCTGGTCTTCAGAACCGTGAGGGAATGAATGTCATTTTGAGCCACAATAAAAACAAAAAAATTGTTAGTCATTTAGATATCTACTTTGGTAGTACATTTTCACACCTCCCTATATTCACACGCTTCTCTCAACCTCCACCAAAACCCCTGTAAGCCTCAATATTGGTGGCAATTTATTACTATAGTCCTTTTTTAAAAATCCCTCATTTTTATTTATTTTTTTACATCATTGTTTATTTTTAAACAATATTTGCTTCCCCTCACCCCCTCAGATGTAGTCCCCATAGAATGCACCCGTGCACCATCACCTCGGTCCCCTGTGCTCCTCCCTCCCTCCCTCTGATCCCTCTTCCCTCCTCCTTCCCTGTTACTACAGTTCTTGAAAGCATATAGATATGCTCATATCCTCAGATTTTTTTAGCAATACATTTTTATTTTTTGTATATTTATTACATCATTCTTCATATTTGTACAGTGTATGATTTCCCCATGAAATTCCCGTGACCATTTCACCCGTGCACTATAACCACAGTCTATTGTGCTCTTCCTAACCTGTCCAGATCCTTCTCCCTCCTCTTCCCCTATAGAATGTCTCTGATCTATAGTTGCCTGTTGATTTTCACTTTATTATAATTATTTTTTTTCCTGATCCCTTATTTGGTTCCTCTACATTTTTCCTATAAGTGAAACCATCCAATATTTTTCTTTTTCTTTCTGGCTCATTTCACTGATGCTCAGATTTTAAACAGAGAACAAGAACTGACCAACTGAAGCTCCATCTGTAGCTTTGCTAATGTGTTTGACCCACAGAAAAGATGGACATTCATTGTGGAGATTTTGATGCTGATATTTTGGTTGGATGGTGGGTGGTGAGGAGAAGGGAAGTTGTGTTGTTGACACAATGAGGCAGATAGAGTAGATTTGCTTCCCTATAGGAAAAGAGTACTTGAAAAGCAACAAGCAATCAGTAATTGAGCCTTTACTGAGTGTTTATTTTGTGTCCAAAACTAGGTGCTAAAGGGATATAAGAATGGGATTCTATCCGGACCCTGGGGATGCTCACAAATAGATTAATTAATACATAACCATTAGCAAAGTTAATATGTAATCCATTGGCAATAGATGTAAGTAACATTGATCTAGATAAGGGAACATCTATTTATAAATTAGGTACTTTTATTTTTTCAGAATTTATCACTGAATTTCAGGTTCTTTGGCAAAGTCACTCAACAGGGTGTGTCCTTAGATTCCATTAAGTTCAAATTACCCCTTGGCTTGAGGCATGATTCCTGCTGGTTTAAAGGCAGAGCCCTGGAATGTAGATTGAAAAGTCATCCTTCCTTTCCTTCCTGGCTAGGAAAATACTGTGCAGCCTGCAGAATCAGCAGGGGGTGGAAGCACAATCACCCTCAGGTAATGGGACCTGAATAAATTCAAGTACTGTCTTATCTAAATGGTTTGACAAGTTCCCTTTTGCCTGGATAATTGCATCAGTCTGCTCTCCTTTTTCTTCTGCAAGGGCTGGTATTCCACAGGAATGAATGTTAGTGGTCCCAGGATGAGAATCCCTCTCATTGCAGCTGGGGAGCGCCCAGGGCCTTGCTTGCTGACCCCAGGGGTGTTCTAGGGTATTACTTGTAATAAAGGAGTTGTCACATTTGATTTGGATACTTGTAGGCAAAACTGTGCCAAGTTTGTGTTGGTTTTGGAGAGGTGATTGAGCAAGGTTGAGGAGCTCAAGGAGACTAGCGGAGCTGAGAGGAGCTGAGACTTGAGGACAAGCTAAGTGACCCCATGTGTCACTATAACTTCCCAACAGTTCATCTCCTTCTGTTCTCTCTCTGAATCCAGCACAGCCCCCTTAAAGAAATTTACCCAGAGCCAGATCTAATAATGCCCATCTATGCTACAGGCCAAAGGTGGTGGTTATGGAAATATTGGGAATTAAAACTATGGTGTTTGTGACCACCAACAATCAGCATTGACAGAGGGCAGCAGTTAGCTGTCCTATATGAACTTTTGTGAATCAAATCTGGAAGCAATTGGGAGTCATTTTGTTCCTGATAATCTCTTGCTCTGGACTCACTTTTGTAATGCACAGGGCACTTTGCCCCCCAACTCATCTTTTTAGGAAGAGTGGGGATGGAGGTTGGTTCAGGCATCTGAGCCAGTCATGGGTACTGAAGCCAGGGAAATGAAGGCGCAATCTCTGGGAACAGTATCCCACAGACGCTGTTTGCAGTGTGAGTTCCAGCTGACACAGAACATTTGGGAAAGGCAGAAAGACTTCCTGTAACATGGAGGTCAGGGCCCTGGGGGTCAGCAAGCAAGGCTTGTGTTTGGAGTAGGGTCTTCAGGGTGTCTGTGGTGGTCCGGTTTGTTACTTTCTGTTGATTTCGAGGATGAGGCCATGAATGACGGTCCTTGGGAAGGAGTAGGAGCTGTATGCCTGCAGCCTGTATAGACTTCCTCCCCGGAGTCTGTCCTGGCATTCAGAGGAGAAGGCAGAGGGAAGGAAAATTAATTCTCTGGGCTGCCATAACAAGTACCACAAACTATGTGGTTTAAGCAAATTTCTCAAAGTTTTGGAGCCTGGAAGTCTAAGATGAAGGTGTTGGCATCATCAGTTTCTTCTAAGCTCTGTCTCCTTGATTGTAGTTGGCCGCTGTCTCCTGATGCCTCACGTGGTTTTCCTTCTATGCATGTCTGTGTCCAGATTTCCTCTTATAAGGATAATGATCATTTTGGATTAGGGTCCATTCTAATGACCCCATTTTTATTTAGTCACTTTTTTTTTTTTTTTAAAGACTACTGCTAAATACAGTCACTTTGAAGAAATGTGCTGGGGGTTAGGACTTCAACATACACATTTTGGAGGGAGAGGGTACAACATCCTACAAGTTTAATTTTATAAATGCTGATGCAGTCATATTGTTTTGTTGGCATTCTATTCTTTAAGAATGGAACCAGGTCAATGGAGAGGGAGTGAGGCAGGTTTGGGGTGGGGAGAGAAAATGCATATAATGTACACACTTTAGAAAAGCTTGAATGAACGTAACACAACCTGGAGGATTGGAATGATTTCCACAGACAAAATTTTAGCACTCAAGTTGTGCCCCTCATCCACTTGCAGATAGTGTATTCTTTATGCCTTGAGTAGGGCATTCAGTAATTACTTGGGACAAGTGCTCCCTTCTGGGTTTTCCTGATTAGGTTCATTAGAGATCTTTGTATTGACATCCTACTTTCAACCTGCTGGGCACTGGCTTCTGCAAGCATGGAAATGGCTCCTGTTTTAGAGGCAATGGATTCTTTACCTACACACTGCAGGGAATGACTCTAACAATCTTTATTTTGTATTTATGTAAAAAAGCTCTTGATCTCCAAGTTAGTCTTAAAAAACATACAAGAGGAACTCAAGAGTTAGTTCTCTATAACTTTCCAAAATAGCTTTTGTTGTTTAAGGACATGTTCTCAATGAAACTGAACACACAGCAGTGAATGAACTTCTGCCCAGCTATGTGCTAACAGTTTGGAGTGACAGCAGAGCCTCCCAGCTGAGAAGCTGATGCTGAACAAAGTGGCCTGATCCTAGGTGCTCTGGCTTTTATGTGCACTTCCCTTGCCAGTGTGCAATCGTGGTGTTTTTTTTGTCAGCTTCCTGCAGGCATTTTTCAATGACTCACATTGGGCCCCTTTTGTGAATCCAGGTGTGTGAGGTATTCCCTGCTTCATGCCATCTGCTCTTTTATGCTTTGCAGAGGAAAGCAGGCACGGAGAGCAGCTTCTTGCCTTCTCTTTCAACTTCTCACTCTTCTTGCTGGGGAGCGAGCCTCTTTGGACCTTTGTTTCCACATACAAGACTGGTTACCTCACATATAGGCCCCGGAAATGAAAAGCTTATGAATGGCAAGCAAGTAAAGGGACGATGTGCCTTTTTAGTTATTTCTGTCAGGATATGTTATCTGTAGGGACAGAAACCAGTGCTTTACAATACTACACTTTCTTGCCATTAGCTGCTTTGGTAGAAGCTCTTACCACTGGGTCAAGGGTGACACTTGATAAGATTTAGACTCTGGCCTATGAAGAGGTACAGTGTGTACTGGCCACATAGTGGGGGTATTCTACTCTTGTTCAGCTCTAAATATGAATATTAAGATAGGGGTATAGATTTACTGGACTCTCAGGGAAGAAAAACTAACATACTTTCATTTTCAGAATCAGTTGTAGCAATGAGAAACTAGGATTTGCATAATCAATTGGATCCTTGTGTTCAAGTAGCTCTTCTGCTTCTTCTATACTGTTCTCAAGAAAAAGTTGATGTTGGGGCCTCTCTGGTAGCGCAAGGGGTTAAGCACAGCACTATGAAGCTATCTGCAGTCTTTGCAGCACGAGTTCGATCCCCAGCCAGCCAGGAAGCAGCCCACCTGGTGCAGCAGACCTCTCCTGTCTCACCCACTCCCCTCAGCAGTGTATTTTGAAACATCTGCCTGTTCTGCTCCCCATTCCATCTCTGGTGAATCTTCTCACCCCCCATACCTCTGGCCTGTACCCTAACTCTTGTATGCATAAATAAATAAATCTTTAAAAAAAAAAAAGAAAAAGTTGATATTTTAAAAAATCAAGACTTTTTACATTTTAAAAACTCAACCATTATTTGTGGAATTAATTAATTTAAAAATTAATTATAAAACAATCAGTAAGCAAAATGTGCCATAACTTGCAGTGAATATTTTTCAGCTCTTAAAAGGAACAGAACTCTTATTCAAGCCTTCAATCTTGATGAACCTTGACAATATTATGCTAAGTGAAATAGAGAAACAAAAGGACAAATGTTGTGTGATTTCACTATTATGAGTCACTTCGAATAGGCAAACTCAGAGACAAAGTAAAATAATGTTTCCCAGGGCCTGAGGGGTGGGGATGTGAGGGCGAGTAATGAGGACTTAATAGATATAGAGATTTTGTTTGGGATGATGAATTAGTTCTGGAAATGATTAGTGGTGATGGTGCATAGCATGGCACTTAATCCCCTGAATTCTACACTTAAATGGTAAATTTTATATTAGGTATGTTTCACCGTAATAAAGAATCTAAACAATTGATTGCGGTGCCAGAAGGATATACACAAATTATACAAATGTAAAAATACAAAAATCAAATTTTATACTTCTTTGACCTACATTACCTGAGCCATGTACCTGTCTGAAGACAGTTTTTCTATAGCTCTGCCTCTCACCAGCAACAGAGAGAAACTGCCCTCGAGACTGTTGGCAAAGACCACAGCTTCAAACAATTACAGACCAATTCCCACTCAACTTTCCATTGGGAGAAACAATAAAAATCCAAGTCTTTTTGGATTTTATGACATTATAGGATTTATTAGAGTTTTCCAGAGAACCCCGATGAATAGAATATATACATATGAAAACACACACATGTATACACACACACACACACACACATACACATATACATGAGAGAGAAGATTTACTTTAATGATTTGACTCCCATAATTTGACTCCACATAATTGTGGAGGCTCCAACTTCAAAATCTGCAGGTCAGACCAACAGACTGGAGACCTACAGAAGAGCTGACATCAGACTTGTGTCTCAAGGCTGTTGAGAGGCAGAGTTCCTTCTTCCTAGGGAGACCTCAGTCTTTTAACACCATGTCTGACTGGAGAGTCCTTGTCACATTATGTAGAGTAATTGCTTTACTCAAAGCTACTAATATAAATTTTAATCACATCTAAATACCTTCACAGCAATATCTAGACTGGTATTTGACCAAACAACTGGACACTGTAAACTAGTTTGATATATAAAAATAGTTAAATTGATATATGACATTAACCATCACAAGTAGGCATATGCAAATATGATAGAATTTCTTTCAAATTGGGCATAGTTAATTGCCTCTTACTTGCTTTATTTAAATGCATGTAGAAAAAGATCCCAGTTCTCTCCCACCTCTTCATCTAGGTTCAGATCTCATGGTTTCATTATTTCATCAACTGGGAGGGCTGTCTTCCAGAGCAGAGTTGGTTAAAAGGCATAGAGTCTCCATTGTGTGTGGATGTGTGTGCTCTGACCTGCCGGCATATGTCAGTGTTACATGAAGTTCTGCCAGTTCCTTGGTAAACAGCCATTTTGTGGAGGGATGTGATGAGGTGTATGATTTCACCAATTATTACTATTCCCAATTAGACAGGGCCCAGGTGTGTGTTAATAAAATGTTAGCTCACTCTCTGTAAACTTAACAGCACTATCTGACTTGAGTCCAGGGATTTCATGCATTTGATATTGTTCATTTGATTTTATCACTGCTGTTGTATTCTCAGGTCTTCCAACCTCCAGAGATCTGGTTTTTGTAGAAACCATCCACTTGTTCAGGGAGGTAAATTACTGTCAGCAATGGCTCTTACCTTCTCTCTTTTTCTTTTGGCAGACTGGTTACTGTGGGTGCAGATCATTGTTCCAGAGGAGAGCCTGACGACCCCAACCTCTGTCTCTTAAGGTAGGAATCCAAGTGATTGTGCACAACTGTTGGTTTTTCACTTGGGAGCTCTGGGTTTGTCCTCAGGGATCTGTGTGGATTCCTGAACGTCTGAGACCGTCTTGGCCCAGCCCTCAGCAGAGTGCCAGGTATGCTAGCCCATCAGTACCCTTTGTTGCTTAGTGTGGTTCTGTTGTTTTGGGGTAAGTTACCTTTCTGGGGAATTCAGGGGGTTCCATGCTCAGGGAATGGTTAGTGAGTTAAAGACTTCTCTTTTTTAACCCAATACATTAACTTGGTCAATTAAAGGAGAACATTCTGGAGACCCTGTTCCTGTGTCAAAAGTGGGAATCGGTGGTGGGTGGGGAACGAGATGAAAAGTGTCTGTGTCAAGGGTATGCACTGATGGGCGAACATTTGTCATTAAAGGGTATGTAAATGTTAAGGATTAGAAACTATTTCCTGATGCAAAACAGAATGAGAGTGTTGCCCCAACAAAGAAGAGGTGACAACATTCATGCGGGTACTTTGAAAGTGGTGTGCTTTCTAATGCCTGCTTTTTTATTTTGTTAATTTCATCCTTTTGGTTTCAGGCATGGTGCTTAATACACAGGGTGACCAGGTTATATTGTAAGGCTTGTGTGTATTTCCCCAGTGAAAAAAACAAAGTGAGGTCTGGTTTTCTGAGGTCAGCGTGCCAAAGTCAGGAATGTCTTTGAGGCATCAGGGACCTGAGCCTGGTCTGCTCTTCTCTCTGGTGTGTGCTGTCAGCTCCCAGCCCAGAGGCCCTCTCTGCCTTATACACAGACCTCCCACCTTCCATCTGATGGTGAGGAGACAGTCTCCAAAGGAAGTGGTGTGAGATTGTGAGCTGATGGGGCCGGCGCCATGTTTACCTTTCCGTTTCTTGTCTAAAGAGCAGATTGAATTATTAGCACCCGTGTTTTGTTAATGATGATTATATGTTTCAAGTACAAAGCAGAATTCCATAGAATCTACTGAGATGCTTTACTCCTTGCCTTTTTGAAAGGATGACATTGTACTACCCTAATTAGGCTCTAGAAAACAAGTAGGAATCTGTATATTATCATCGCTGTTTCCCCAGGGCGTATTGGATGGTGTGGGAGCTGTTCCTTCAACTTAAGAGTCTGCTGTTAATAAACCCAAAGAGTGTGGCGATCAGAGAAGTGGGGCTCCATGTGCAGGGAGACGTGTGGCGAGCACTGGTCGATGGACACCTAGTGCCTTTTTAGCTACTGTGCTACACATGGTGTTAGGGACATCATCAGAACCATAACAACAATGGCAGTGAAACCAATACCTCTAACATTAACCATCTCCCTCACCACCATCACCACAGCTCACACTTAGTGGGTCCTAGGCACTGCCAGCCACAGCACTAAGCATTTTATTGGTGCTCTCTTTCTGAATCTGCACAGCATTGTGCAGGAGCTATTAGGAAGGACCTATTAATATCTACCTTTTGTAACTGAGGAAACTGAGGTGCAAAGAAATTAGGTAAGTTACCCACAGTTAGAAAGTCAAGCCAAAAAGTGGCAGGTATTAAATATGGGCTGGCGCGCCACTCATTTTCCACACTTGACCCTGCTCACTCCCTCTTGCTCTGTGACTGCCACCTATGACTGATAATGTGCCTCTTCTGCACTGAGGTAGTTGAAAAATTTAAACATGTAAGTAGTTCAAGATGGTTAAAGACTATCTTGCCTGTGGACAACTATAAAAAGAATGAAGAATGACAATCATCCTTTTTAAAAGATGCCAAGTATAATCCTAATAAACACATTATTGTGTTTTGCTATAAGTTTCCCCTTGGGTATGTGTGTGTTTGCATGTGTGTGTGTGTATGCATTTTATATATGTGAAGTACACATATATAATTTTATAATATAAATTGCATATATAAAATGTATGTATATGTAATTAACCATCACAAATAGGGATATACATATATAATGGAATTTCCTTGAAATTAGGCATCGTTATTTGTCTCTTATTTGCTTGTTTTTTTATAAATTATAAATTTATATCCTTTCCATCAGTTTATTTGAGTCCATGTAGAAAAAGATTCCAATTCTCTCCCATCTTTTCATCTAGGTTCAGATCTCATGGTGTCATTATTTCAAAGCAGGGTGGGTTAATGGCTGGGAATCTTCATTGCACATGACTGTGTGGACATGCTCTGACCACAGAATAGGTAACATGAACTGTGCACTCAACAAATACAAGACATAGGCTCCCAGAGTCTTCTATAACATATTACCTCTTGATTTTGCTACAAATCATCAATTCTTCCTGCATGTTACAGATAAGAGAAACATGAATATGGTATTTTATTTTATTTTATTTTTTTTTAAATTTTATTTTTATATTCCCATACAATTGCAACCCCCTTATTTTGACCCCAATCCCTCCTTTTCCCGCCTGCCCCCCCATAGTGTGTCTGTGGTTCATAGTTGTTTGTTGATTTTGATTTTTTTCTTTCTTATAGTTATTCTTTTTCCTGGTCCCTTATTTAGGTTTTCTAGATTCCTGCTATGAGTGAGACCCTCTGGTACTTTTCTTTTTCTTTCTGGCTTATTTTGCTGAGCATGATTCCTTCCAGCTCCACCCATGTTGCTGCAAATGGCATGTGTTTATCTTTTTTGATTTCTGAGTAATATTCCATTGTGTATATGTACCACATCTTCTTGATCCAGTCATCTATTTTTGGGCATTTGGGCTGTTTCCAAAGCTTAGCTATTGTAAATAGTGCTGCTATAAACATAGGGGTGCAGGTGCTCCTTGGAATTAATGTTTCTGTGTCCTTTGGGTAAATACCTAGGAGTGGAATTGCTGGATCATATGGAAGCTCTATCTTTAGTAGGTTGAGGAATCTCCACACAGCTTTCCATAGTGGTTGGACCAGTTTGCACTCCCACCAGCAGTGCAGGAGATGAATGTGGTATTTTATCCCCATGTAATATGGTATAAGATAGGTATTGCTTAGTTTTGTCACAGAAAAATCAAAGCCTAGAAGAGAGTTTTTCTGCTAACCAAGAGAATGACTTAGGGTTTGGGGCTTCTTATTTTCTTGGAACCACATATCTGGAACCACATATCATGAGGATTGCATGGCTGGTTCTGATAGATTCTCCCTGGCTCTCACCTGGTGATACTGACCCTGAACTGGTTTGCTTATGCCTTGAAGGTATCGACCCATGTTCATCATGTAATATCCACCAAGGCCCGTGGTGTAAAGCTGCTTCCAAGGATGTCAAATCTTGTTATTTTTGATCCTGTGTTCTCTTACAGACTAAAAGAAGCAAAACCCTGTTTTCCCAGCACCACCTTCTGCAAAGACAATTTGGCATCTATCTCTTGGTCCAGAAAGTTTGTCTCATCTCCCCAGATTTGATCATTAGCTAGTTTTAGCATTTCCCAAGTTAAGGTGCTGATTGCTATGGCATCACTGGCCTAAATGGGGAAGATGAGAGTTTGGAGGAAGCACCATGTGGTGGTTGGTAAATCTGCTGGCAATATAGACAAGTAGCCTGGTTTTATGTGTGTGTTTGTATTTGAAGCACTATTAGTAATGAGACCTCATTTGTATAAGGTTCCTCATCCCGTATCTATTGCATAATAATCAAATACCCCACACTTACTGACTTAAAACCACAGCTACCTTTTTAGTCATCATTCTGTGTGTCAGCATTTTGGGCTCTGCTGCGTTGTTCTGCTAGTCTTGCCTGGGGCCACTCATGCCACTCAACTGGTGTCCAGAAAGGTTGATCTAGAGGACATGTGCCGGAATGACTCTTCTGTCATGTCTTGTTCTTCAGTCGGCTAACTCAGACTCTTTAGCATGACAGAACATTCTGGCAAGAAGACAAGAGTCCAAGCTGCATATTCTATTGGTCAAAGAAAGACTTAGCACCAGCCCAGATTTAACAGGAGGGGCTTGAAAATAGACTCAACCTCTTAATGGGAATAGCTGCAAATAATTTATGACCATTTAAAACTTATCAAAATTTCTCTGATATGAAAACATGCTGAAATTGCTTAATTTTAAAAGTATTTTATTTTGACTTTAAACAATCCTGAAGTTAGGAAGGTGTTGTAAGCTAATTTGAGAGAAGAGAAATCTGAAAAACTGAGGCCATCTGTAACATCCCAGAGAATATAAGTAGATAGATAATATTATTAGCCAACATTAATATTGTTCTTGCTTTTTTGCCACACACCATTTTTGCATTTAGTCATTCCAAAATCTTCTGAGTAGGTACTATTTTAATCCCCATTTATAGGTGCAAAAACAAGATAAAGACCTGAACTCTATGCAGTTCTATGCAAGTGGTTTAATCTAAGAAAAGTGACAAGTATCACTGATATTTATAAGGTCACCTTGCAGCCATGGAAGAAGTGGCTCATGGCACTGTGATAACACTGGGCCCAAGGCCCCGTCATCAGTAACAGGGGTATGGGGCACATTAAAAAAATGGGAATCAGGGCCTCCCGGGTGGCACAAGGGGTTGAGTCTCAGCACTATGAAGCTATCGGCAGTCACTGCAGCAGGAGTTCGATCCCCAGCCAGGGAGCTACCTACATGGCGCGACAGACCTCTCCTGTCTCGCCCGCTGCTCCCCTCAGCAGTGTATTTCAGTCCATCTGCCTGTTATATTCCCCACTCTGTCTCTGGTGAATCCTCTTACCTCCCACACCTCTGGCCTGTACCCCAGTTCTTGGATGCATAAATAAATCTTTAAAAAAAAAAAAGAAAAATGGGAATCTACTTAAGTATCAAAATGGTCATTTCTCACGTTGCATTTAGCAAAGTGCCCTTCCCCTCTCATTATCTGTCCCCTTTTCATGGCAGGAGCTTCTCTGAAGGTCATCTTTCCTGATGTCAAGCTGGAAATTCTAGGGATGCTTTCCCTATACCGGTAGAGACTATTACCTTTATAATTTTTTCTTTCAGCTAATCTTGAAGAGTTTATAATGTTGCCTATATTAAGTACTTGTTCCTTTTCTGGGTGCTTGCTTTCCTTTTTCCTTATTCAAACCAGTTTATCCCCTAGCATAGAAATTCTTCCCTGGCAGGCTGGTCTCTACAGCAGAGATTATCTGCAGAGTGCTTTTCTGCTGGCTATTGCACCGAATAGCTCAGCCTGCTTTACAACAGAAGGAGAGAACAGAACACCGGCAGCAAGCAGCTTTTGTTTCCAAAGCCTTTGGGGCTGTTCTTTCCTTGCCATAAACCTAATTGCTTCCTGTGATGGTTCTAGCCAACAGACCAGCCCCTTTAGCTCCCTCCTGTTGGTCAACCGGATTACCAAAGCCTGCACCTTTGTTTTTCACTAGGCTTGCTTGAGTAACATTAGTTGGCCTTTGACATTTGCTAGCATTGCCTATTTTGGGGGATGGGGGTGCCCAGGAGGCAGATGTGAATGAGTGGGTGGGGTTGGGCTTGGGACACGTGGGAGGCAGCTGGGCCTATGGCACAGTGGTGAGCAGGGTGAGCTAGTGGCTCACACAGGGTCCTAGAGTGAAAGCACAAGTTCTGGTCTCTCTTGAGTGTGGGGTCTATGCCCAGAGGATGTCTCAGATGCAGATTGTCCTTGAATTCATGGCAGCTTTGACTCCCCCTAGAATTGCTGGGTTTCATGGTTATGCTTTCTTGTTAGTTTTATGACCAGTGTTGTAGGCAGACAATACCTGAAAGTCTGTGTAAGCCCTTTTGTTTTTTTTGAACAGTGAGAATGATTGCTTAACAATAAACACAGAAAAGGTTTAAAGAGAAAAAGAACCTAGCTTTAGGCTGGCTCTTGGCAAGGAAGGCCTCCCTATATGTTTAGAATGCGTATTTGCACTTCTGCACATGCAGCCATCAAATGTCTAACCCTGGTGACAAACAGGTGCTTTAGCAACTTTCTCACAATTGGCAGTGGTTCATTCTTGAAAGGTTGCTATCAGAATCCAGCCAAAGGACTGCATTTCTAATGGAACCTTAAGCAGCTCTTGAAATTCTTTCTCTTGAAATTCTTTCTCCTTTTTAGAAGGGAGATGAAAACTCCCTCTGTGTCTAAACATGACAAGCCCATACACGATTCTCCTGTTCTCACCTTGAGCCCTTTCCTCTTCAAGCTGCGGACATGGGGGGGCCCAGTCTACTACTGGCCAAGCTTGCCCACTCTTCTCTCAGTTGAGCTGAACTAGGAGATACAGGACAAAGGCGGTTACTCTGGGACGCAAATCTGTGCTAACACCCAGTGATGCCACCAGACAACAGTGTAACGTCCTACATACTCTCTGATACAGGAGCCTGGCCTCTTCTGTGTCTGAACTTCAGGGACGCCTTGACCATGTGTGTGGTCCAGCCTTTTTCCTGAAGTTTACTGTGGCACCTCAGCAGTGTTTCCAAGCAGGTTATTGCCACAGTCACACAGAACAAACCTGGTTAGTGCTAGCCAACAGGCTGCAAACACGAGACAGTGATGTAGATGGTCACTTGCCATCTACCAAATCCAACTTTTCCTTATTTTTTTTTTAAATCAAGCCAACTTTCTTTCTTTCTTTCTTTTTTTAAAGATTTATTTTTATACAAGAACTGGGATACAGGCCAGAGGCATGGAGGGTGAGAGGATTCACCAGAGACAGAGTTGGGAGCAGAACAGGCAGATTGACTGAAATACACTGCTGAGGGGAGCACCAGCCGAGACAGGAGAGGTCTGCCATGCCATATGTGTAGCTCCCTGGCTGGGGATCGAACTCATGTTGCAGCGGCTGCGGGTAGCTTCATAGGTTGCATCCCAACCCCTCGCGCCACCAGGGAGACCCCTTAAAGATTTATTTATTTATGCATACAAGAGCTGGGGTACAGGCCAGAGGCGTGCGGGGTGAGAGGACTTACCAGAGACAGAGTGGGGAACAGCACAGGCAGATTGACCTAAGTACATTGCTGAGGGGAGCAGCGGGCATGACAGGAGAGGTCTGCCGTGCCATGTGGGACTCTCCCTGGTCACCCGGGAATCGAACCCGCACTGCAGAGGCTGCGGAGAGCTTCACAGTATGGCTTCACTGCGCCGCCACCAGGGAGGCCCTTCCTTATTTTTTTAGTAGTATTTAATTTTTCATTAAACAGTATTTTAATAAATCTCCCTCCACCACCCCCATGGGTAAATTAGAGTAATGCAATGTGGAAAATAGAGGGGGCGGTAAATGAGAATCCCTAATACATTCATGGGTTTGCTCCTAGATTATGGTTCTGAAAGGGAGAAGGCTTTCAATTTTCAAGTCTTCCGAATGAACAGCCATGTCACCCGCTTTTACATCCACTTGTTAAGCACATGAATCTACCCTATTAGGACAAGACACTCAATTTTATATAAAGGTTTCCTGAAATCTTCCAGGCAGTGGCCAAGAGCAGAGGACAGGTGGTATTTCCATGGGGTTTCTTACCACCAGACTCACTAGCTCGTGCATCCCTATTATCACCAGAGGCCAAATGGATAATTCTTTGGCTAGCTTCCCTTGAATCGTGAGCTAAAAGGCAAACTTTCAATACAGTTTTAAGATGCTAGGGAGGAAAGTGGCATTGATTTATTTGTTCTCTTCCCAGCCAACCTGAGAAACCTGTCCTGTCAGGTAATGAACAACTGTTTTTATCCTAACTAGTGACTTCAAGAGAACTATTACTCATCCCATCATTACCTTTTCCCTGAGTCATCCACGCTGGCTCTTGCTGGTTTCAACTGCATAGGAATCTTCAGGCAGTGGGCTTGAGGGCCAGGGTTCCTTCTTAGTGATATGAATGACATGAGCATGCCTTGGACAGGGAACCATGGCTTTTTCTGGAAAGATATTTCATGGTTCTAGGTTTTCAGCCATGTGCCTGTGCCTGTGAGAAAAACTTGTTTTGTGTAGTCAAAAGTGGCCATCTTAGTGATCAATAATTATAGAAGCAACCAAATACTCCAACCTGCATGACTTTGATTTAAAGGGCAAAGATATGGTTATGAAAATGAATGGTGATAGAGGCTACCTCTGGCTTGTGCCTTCTTAATAGTGCTGGAGTTTGACCACTGAGTGTTTAATTAGGGTCTTTGGTAAAGCCTCTTTAATGGCCTGTCCTTGTGATGGTGTCCAGAGAGCCTTGGCACCTAGAAATACATGTGCCATTAGTGATGGTACCAGCAAAAGGCCACAGGCATCATTTCCACTTTGCAAACACCACCTGTTCCCTCGCAGGCCATGGTTCTGGGGACTGTCTTCGGGCCCTGTTGTATATGACTTGGATGACATATAAGAGACTGGATCAGATAAAGATGTATGGGAAATAGTTAAGATCAATATTGACATGTGTTCCATTTCACTTCAAAATTCCATTTGTTTCCAAATTCTTCACACTTATATTCATTAGAAATGTAGATCAAACTTAGTTTTGAGTAGGAGCTGTCTTGAGACTTAGTTGAACCATCACATGTTGATGGGAGAGCTTGACAAGTAGAAAATAACAAAGAAAATATCCAAGGCAAAATGCTGGATGCAAGTTTGGGGGTTAGTTGAAAATCCTACCTCTTTAACAAATTCTTAACTAATCCTTCCTGGGTTTAAGTAAAATCTCCAGCTGCTTTTATGGGAGCTACTCTGTCACCTTTTTTTATCTTCAAGCACTTGAAATACATCATTAAGTCACATCAGAATTAATCTGAGTCCCTTTAAACTGTAGACTGAGCTCCTGGGGGCAGGAGCCTTGTCTACCTTTATCTTGAATTCCTAGGACTAAGAAAAATAAGGACTAAAAGCCCCATGCCTATTGTCCAAGCAGGTTTATATGAAATACATATTGGTAACTGTGAAAATAAAATTGTGAGGCTGACACTCTGGCAGTTTGATGGCATGTCCTGCACAGTCAGTGCTAGAGGGAGCCTGGTTCTGGGATGGGAGTAGCTGCTCTGGGGTCCCTGGACTGGCCTGCGCGGAAAGGCGATAATGCGGGCCCTGTGGCGAATGACTTTCACCATTGCCCATGATGTCTGTGTTGAAATAGGGAGGCACAGCCCAGACGAATGCTAAGGAAACAAAACCAATCTTTTATTACTCTCTACAGCATTTATAGCCAAGTCCTCGTCCGTGTCCTTATCCTTGAGGCATTCTGACAGTCATTTTAATGATTTATTTTCTTTTTCACCACCTGAAAAAAAAAAACCAAATAAAATATTTTATCACCTTTTGGGTAGACTTGATATCTTTCTCTTCATTTCATCGCTTTCTGTGTCTATAAAATACCCCTTACCTTTCAGCTTTTATAACTCAAGGGTAGGAATTCTGTTTTTCTCATTCCTTATGTGAATACTATTTTCTTAGTTGATTTTTCTTTTGGTCCCTTATTCCCAGCCTGTATTTTTGTTGTTGTATCTGTGTGTGGGGTGTGGGAAGCAGGAAAATGGGACTCAAGAAAAGCCATGTTTGCAGTAACATGTGCATCCCAAGGGAAGGTTTTAAATGTATACATATATTCTTTCTCTTCTCCTCTATTGAGAGCTATGAGAACACTGGAGCCATTGATGCTGAAGGAGTGATTGTTCTGATTTTAAGGAGTGAAAACTCCACCACTGAAATTTGCTCCATGGGTACTTTCCAGGATCCACACTAAAAACCAGTGATCTGCATGGGAACTCATAGCATGGTGATTTCCCCTCCATTCTGAGCTAGTTGTCTTCAGCCAAACTCCTTGCTTTATAGCTTGCAGTCTCTTTTTTTCTACTCTTGCCCTTTTTTTGCTCATTTCGATGTCATTTTCCATACGCTTCCTTACATTAAGGTGTCATCAGCAGGATCCTCACTCAGACCAGACATCCTCAGCCACAAAAGCTGCCCAAGCACATCTATGGATTTGCAAGGGCAAAGGTCTCCTTGGAAAGGTGATTTCAAGTCCAGGTCAATGCAGTATGGGATTGTGTCCATCCCTTCCAATGAAGATTCAAGAATTGAAAGGGACTTCAGGGCCCTTCCTGCAGAGAACCAGTTGTACTTGTGCAGACATTCATTTCATGGCCTCTCCATTCATGGCTGGTCAACCCTCTTCTTGAATAATTCTATCAGTAGGGCTGTTCTCAGGCAGTTAATGCCCTTGCCAGGCCTTTCAAAACTTGACCCCCGAATCAGTCTCCCTGTAAAGTTCTGAAAAGGAACTGTTTCCTTTCTTTCCAGCTATTTGAAAAGTTAGCAATTTCCCCCTCCAACAATGTTTTCCCTTCTCTGGAAAGCAAGTATCGCTCTCTCAACCATTCTAATTAAGACAGAAGTTTTTTTGGTTTTTTTTAAAGATTTATTTATTTAATCAAGCACTGGGTAGAGTCAGAAGCGCAGGAGGGTGAGAGAATTCACCAGAGGCAGAGCGGGGAGCAGAACAGGCAGACTGACGAAACACACTACGGAGGGGAGCAGTGGGTGTGGCAGGAGAGGTCTGTGCGCCATTTAGTCTATTAAAAAATTATTTGGCAACTCATAATTTTCTGTTATTTCCACAGGAAGAAACAAATTTATATATTGTCTTGCCAAAATCCAGGTTGTATACAAAATTTCTGATTTAATAGCCTGGAAACCATGTCACAAAAGATGGAAGATTTATTTGGCAATACTTCACCTTTGCTTACCCATCCTAGGCCTTACTAATCACTTCATTCTTTTCTGCTCACAAACTCTTACTGATCCGCACCTTCATTCATTAAAATTCAAAGAGATTTACTTGTGAATCTTCAGTGTGTGATACAGTACTTAATAATTGGGACATGATTCCTGCCATCAAAATGTTTATTATCTAATAGAAAGATTATATAATACTCTGATAGTACATATGTCTGTGTATTATATTTGTATACTAAGGACTAAACACAGCATATTTGGAACATACAATGGTATAATGTAATATTAGTATAGTATAGGATACCTAGTAAAGATACGTCCAAGAGAACAGACAGTAGCCTGGGAGTGAGATCAGGCAAGTAGCATTTGAGCTGGGCCTTGCAAATTAAAGAGTTGATGGATAGTTTTAGAAAGGATGGAAAGGTATTCCAAGAAAGGGGAAAAGCCTCCATTGATGAATATGCTGTGCCTGGAATCCAGATCTGGTCTGTTAGGCCCTTCTGCCTGACTTTGCTACTTCCTAGCTCTGTGACTTGCAATTCATCATGCTAACTACTGATGTTTTTGCCCTTGCCACAATCATTTCGACTCATGCTTTCAAATCATGTCTAATTTTTGGGTTGCTGGGGCATCCAGGCTAATCACGTGATCACAAGTCCTTAGGAAGGCAGCCGTATTATTACCTTAAAAAAAGTTCAATGCAGGGCCTCTCCAGTGGCGCAGCAGCTGAGCGCTGGGTTGCGAAGCTGCCTGCAGCCTCTGCAGCACTGGTTCGATCCCCGGCAGCTCCCTGGCCACTGGAGGAGGGTCCCACATGGCGTGCAGACCTCTCCTGCCGCCCGCTGCTCCCCTCAGCAGTGTACTTCAGTCCTTCTGCCTGCTCTGCTTCCCGCTCTGGCTCTGGTGAATTCTCTCACCCTCCCGCGCTTCTGACTGTACCCAGTGCTTGTATCAATCAATCAATCAATCTTGTATAAATAAATAAATCTTTAAAAAAAAAAAGTCAGTGCAGCCATAAAGGATGCATATCTGAAGAACAATGAAATTAGGATAGTACATATGCTGTAAACAAATAACAACTTTAATAAAAAGAGACTATCTCACACACCAATAGCCTCATGCCCTGAGACTTCCAATCATCCTTACTTTTGAAATGTCTCTTCTGCTTTCATCCTTTGTTGAATTGTGTGAGAAAATTGGAAGTAAATTAATTCAGCTGTGTTTGCATTTTCTAGAGGATGAAAATGGTGTTTCAGTTATTACATGTGGAGAGCTAAGAAACCAAAATGTGAATAGGCTGGGTTTTTGTTTTTTCTAGGTTGCAGGTGGAATTGGCAGCATCCATAGTTGAATGGCCCCCAAGGATGTGAGCTGAGTAAATGCAGTCAACACTGCATGATAATTCAGAGACTAACCCTGGAACACTTCAATGGTGGTTCCTCCAAATTGATTTCTGACCACTCCCCATTTGGTGGGGAAAAGCTTTTAATTTTCTACTGTTTGATCTCTGTTTCCATCACATATATAGCCACTTGGCTAAGACAGTAACCTCCAAAGCTGGCTGGAATTCTGTTTTTAATGTCCTGGCAGGAAGGAGAGATGTTTATTATAATTGGGTACCTTAGCTGTTCTTCCATGTGCCTTTTATTCCCCTTCATCTTGTTACTTTGGAAAACAGTAGTGTTGCTTTTTGTACAGATAATGGCTGTAGATGACCATGAGCGAGGAAATAATTCATGCATTGCATTTTGGCTTAGAAGGCAGACATTGTGGGAGTCAACAGCAGGATGCTTTGCTATTGGATCTGCAAGGGGTTGGAGAAGATGGCCGATGCTCTGTGAACAAATCTCATGCCTGTTGGGCATTTCATTCCACCTTCCTTACAACGAGTGACTTCAGTAGACGGTCCTCAGTGCCTCTTTACATGCCTGATAGTGGTTCAGCTAAATCTGCCAACAACAAAATTCATGATGCCGGCTTCTTACAATACCTGGCACTATCTCCTTCCTCCCAAGTGTTTCTATGCTACAATCTAAAGTGAAAAAACCAGAAAGAAAACATTTATCGAGGTACATACTATTTGCTAGGCATTGTGAAACATACTTTATAACAATTCATTTACTTCTATATCTTATTTCTCACTATGGCTTTGAAATTTAAATCTTACTGATTTATCAATGACAAAACTAGGGTTCTAAGGAGTGAAGCAACTTGCCTAGGCTAAATCAATCCTAACAGTATTGATCAGAGCCTTAAATTCAGGATTGGAACCAGGTTTTCCTGACTCCATTTAAATCCAGGATAAGGGGCCTCCCTGGGTGGCCCAGGCAGTTGATCAAGTGCAGCGCTGTGAAGCTGTCTGCAGCCTCTGCAGCGCAGGTTCGATCCTGGCTGGCAGGCGAGGGTCCCATGTGGTGCGGCAGACCTCTCCTGTCTTGCCGCTGCTTCCCTCAGCAGCGTATTTCGTCAGTCTGCCTGTTCTGCTCCCCACTCTGTCTCTGGTGAATCTTCCCACGCATCTGGCCTGTACCCCGGTTCTTGTATAAATAAATAAATAAATAAATAAATAAATAAATGAATGAATAAATAAATAAATAAATAGTTTTTAAAAAATAAATCCAGGATAAGCTAAAGCTTGAAAATAACGTCTTTTCCATGGAGAAGCTAGAAATTTCAGTACTCGGGCAGAGAAGGAATTAGGCTCCCAGCATAGCCTTTTTATATCAAATGCAACATGTAGACAATGCTTGGTTGTTCTTTCCTTCTACCATCAAATGATCTCAGAGCTTGAATATTTGTTTTTCATCTTTTGCAAATGTGAGCTATTATAAATAGATCATCTTGTCACTGCTATGATCTAGAGGTCAGTGCACAATTAACTCAGTTTTCTATCATTTTAACCCTTGCTTGCCTCAAGTGAGACTAAGAAGTATTTCCTGTGCACCCTGTCCTTTAGCTAGTGACAACCCAACAAAAGCGACACAGTCAGAGAGAAGCTGTGTCCTGTTTCAGAGCAGAGTCTGTCAGACTGGTAACTTGGTAACTTGGTACGTGGTAACTTCAGGCAGACACTGGGGCTAACTGGCTTGCTTTGGAAACTTTTTTTTCCTTTAAACTTGAGAAACACCTTTAATACTTTCCTCCTGATACTGCTACACTGTGGACATGATCTTCTAAGCCAGGCAACTGTTTCATGAGGTCCGGGAAGCCTGTCGGTGTTATGCAGTCTTCTCTTAACAAGTGGTGTATTCTTGCATTTACCCTCACCAGTAGGTCTTGTCAATAAATCTGTCAAAGTTTAGACCTGTCTGCACAAAGCATGCTTTCCACCTTCCCCAAAGGGTGGAAAGACAGCCCTTCAGAGCTCAGCGGGATGGAAATTACTTTTCTTACCCAGCACAAAAATAAAAGTGTATGTACATATATCAATTTCTTTCTAGTCTGGCTACACAGTAGGCAGGGAATTACTGTTTGTTTATTAACCAATTTGTAAATTCCCTAGTTTGTAGGAGAATAAAGGAAATCACAGCTTTATGCAGGGATTTCATGGACTAGTGGATGGTAGGAGGGAGCTGTGCATGCCAGGGGGTCTGCTTTCCTTTCTACCGCGATGCCTAAGAGGTCTGTTCAGGAAGAACTCAAAGGGAAGTTTGTGCATCAAGTTACTGGACCAGGGACTAGAGAGCCTCAATTTCTCCTGGCATAATTATGGGTCTTCATGGGGATTAGAAAGCTCTGCAATTATGCAGATGACTTTCAAAGGCAACACAAGATATTTTACCTCTCAAACCGAATCCACCCATCTTAAGAACTCTCAGCAGCCAGCTGACATGCCAAAACTATGGTAAATCCTGGAGCATTCACGTGGGTGAATTGCTCATGAAGCACAGAGAGCTGCGTAACTTATTTTTAAGAAGATTTTATATTCCTGACAGTGGTGATTAAAAACACAGGCTCTGTTGCATAGATCAGCACAAATATCATGGACCATTTTCCCCCTCGATTTCTAACTGGGATGTATTTGTTTGCAGTGCTGGCTTGTATCGGAAAGATCAGTTTGATTTAAAATGGGCATTCTGGATATTGAGGATTTAGACCAGTTCAGAAAGGCCTGTTTTTCATTTGTAGCTTCAGTCTCTTTCGGAGATATCTCTCGCCACCCAAGCCATTGCAAAGTCACAGTCCCGCAGCATGCTCCATCCTGTAGCAGCCACCTGCTGTCCCGCCTGGGGACAGCTCATTTTGCCAGAAGGCTTTGTCTATCACCTGTATTCACCTCCATTCCCTTAAACTTATAAGCAGTAGCATAGTTATTTTAGGAGTTCTTTTTCATTTATATAATTCACAAAATGGGTAAGAAATATTGCAACCCAAGTTAAAGTGGAAATGACTCTATCTCTTGTAGAAATTTTTTATAGAATTCAATCACCTTTATTTCTGACACTAAGGAAAGGAAAGGGAATACCAGAATTGGAAAGTCTGTCCCATTGTAATTGCAAGAAGGTGAGTTCTGGTCTGTTTACTCGTCCCTGGGCGGGTTTAGTCAGTGTTTGCTATCAAAGAAGAGAAATACTCTAGTTGTGGCAGATATTTTGTCTGTCTCAATCAACACAGTCATGGAGATCGTACACTCTGTGTGAAAAAGCGAGAGCAATACATTTTTATAACCCGAATACAAAAGGACAGATTTACTAGGGCTCTGCTGGGCTTTCCCCCTCAACTTCCTGATTCAGTGGCCGACGCAGCAGCAGGTACAACATTATATGCTGTTATACAAGTAAAACCAGTAGACTTAATGATTCTCTGCTTCTGGGTCATAATTCTTTGGTAAGAGTGAGAATTCCAAACCTACCAGACTTTATCTTTCCCAGGGCACACACATCCATTTTCTTAAGGTGGTTTTTTGTTGGTGGTGATATTAGAAGGGTTTTTTTTCCCCCCACTATAGTGTTAGTTTCCAAAAGGAGACCAAGGTGAGAGGAAGAGCAAGTATTGCAATAAATTAGTCAGAGGCATCCTACATTTTATTTGTTGTCAGGAAGCTAATAGCCCAACAAGCTCCAGGCACGAGCCACTGCTCTGAGGCCCAGCCTGGCTGAGCCTGGGCAGGATGTCCCGTGTCCTCATCTGCTGTCCCCACTGCCTGTGCTGGTCTGTTTAGGGCACCAGGGGACGGGCTCCTTCTTCCACAGGCTCAGTAAAAGTCTGGCGGGAATTGTGGTCCCTATTCAGAGGACATCAAATCTTTTTTGTTTCCTGAGTTCAGTTGCATGAACTTTCCCTCTTAGCTTTATTGAGATAACTGTTTTGTTGATTTTTATATACAATGATAGGTTGTACAATGTAATGATTTGATATATGTATATATTGTGAAATGATTCCCACAAATTAACACATTCATCTCCTTATATATTATCTTGGATTTGGGGGGGGCAGAGAGGGGTAAGTGTGTGAGAACCCTTGAGATCTATTAGCAAATTTCAAGTATAAAATACAGTAATATTAACTATAGTCACCATGTGCACGTTAGTATCCCAGAACTTATAACTGAATGTTTGTACCTTCTGACCAGTATTTACTTATTTCTTCTGCCCCCAACCCCTGGGGACTACTATTTTACTCTTCTGGTTCTATAATTTTGACATTGTTGGTTTCTATTTATAAGTGATACCATACCATACAGTATTTGTCTCTGTGTTTGGCTTATTTTCACGTAGCACCATGCACTCTAGGCTCTTTCATATTGTCACAAATGGAAGGATTTCTTTCTATTTTTATGATTGAATAATATTCCACATATACATACCAAGCAAATATGTGCCATATTTAAAAAAAATTCATTTCTCTTTTAACAGAAACTTAGGTTGTTTCTGTGTCTTGGCTATTGTGAATGGCTGTGATAATATTGCAGTGAGGTGGCTATCTCCTAATTTCCTTTGCATATATACCCAAAAGTGAGACTGATGGAGAAAATCAGAGATGATGGTTTTTGAGGAACCTTCATACTGTTATCCATAATGACTGTACCACTGTATATTTCCACCAACAGTGCACAAAGGTTTCCTTTTCTCCACATCTCCACCAGCATGTATCTCTTGTCTTTTAGATGACAGACATTTATAACAGGAGTGAGGTGGTACCTGTTTTTGATTTTTATTTCTCTGATGCGTAGCATCTCTTCATGTACCTGTTGGTCATTTGTATATTGGTTTTGGAAAAATGTGTATTGAAATTCTTAGCCCAGTTTTAATTTGGTTGTTACTATTATTATTTACTACTGAGTTGTATACGTTTTTAATATGTATTGGATATTAACTCCTTATTAGATAATTGTTTGCATATATTTTCTCCCATCCTATGTGTATGCTTTTCATTTTGTTGTTTTCCTTTGCTCTGCGAAAGTTTGTTCAGTTTCAAGTTGGAGCTGTTGAAATTGTCCCTCAAGTGACTTCACCTGCTCTGTGACCTTGAACCAGTTTCTTCATCTCTATTCTATTTCCTCATTTGCTTGTGGCTGGAATTGGACTAGATCAGGGGCTCTTCAGATGTTTTAAGTTATGGAACCCTTTATGCAAAGGAAATTTTGTAAAATGCCCTAGTAAAAGTGAACTTATAAAAATGAGATCTAATCTCATTTAACTGTGAGTCAGGAACCGAGAATGCCTCCTCCTCCACACCCCACCCCATGCAAATCCCCTTCATCTATTGAACTCCAGTTGGCCTGCAGGAACACCTCTTGTCTATCCTGATGACAGGCTAACTGATGCAGGGAGTCGCACTTAACCCAGGCCTGAAAATGCAGCTAATTTTACTTTTGTTAGTCCCAATTTCTGGAGATGTGTAAGGAGACACCTTACAAGTTTTAAGTCAGTCAACTGAAAGTGGCTTAATACATCATATATTTATTCAAAGTTCATGACATTCTTTTATATGACCTGTACCTTATAACCAGAGTATTTTTATATTTGCTGTTGTGCTGTTCAGTGATATCCAAATGAAAGATGGATTTTGCAGAGCACACCAGTCTCAACATCTCAGAGCTGGACCGACCCCGCTATAGTTCCAGAAACCCACTCTACACCCCACAGCTCCCACTGTCTGCCTCCTCTCCTGTCCCAAGACCACATCCTCTTGCTCAAACCCCGCATTGACCATGTCAGTCTCCTTCAAAAAGTAGTCTGGCTCTTTGAAAAGATCAAAACTCAATTCTCTATTCTCTCTCAAAGTTCCATGATTATTTAATTTTCTGATTAAACCTGATTTCCCACTTCCTTCTGATACTGGTTCAGGCTCACCTCGGAGATACTGTGGGGTTGATTTCAGACCACCACAACAAAGCAAATATTGCAATAAAGTGAGTCAGACAAATTTTCTGGTTTCCCAGTGCATATAAAAGTTATGTTTACACTCTACTGTAGTCTACTAAGTGTGCAATAGCATTGTGTCTACAAAATAATAGACATACCTTAATTAAGTGTGACACAGACACAAAATGAGCACTTGCTCAACGCAGGTTACCACAGGCCTTCAATTTGTAAAACACAGGCAGTATCTGTGAAGCACAATAAAGCAAAGTGCAGTAAAACGAGGGATGCCTGTATACGTGCCATTTCAGTAAGTCCCTCTCTAAGCACATGGTTGTGCTCTGTGTCTTCCTTGTATGTAGATCTCACGTCCTTTTCGTCACCAGCCTTTACACTCCCCTTTCTAGCACTCCCCCACTCACTCTTTTCCTTCCTGTGGCATTTAGCAACGAGGTGGCAAAGTTACAGAACTGGGAGACAGCACTAGGACTGGGGTCCCAGAATGCTGCATATTGGCTAAATGCTCTCAGCTAAGCCCATTGACTCTTTTTAGGTCACAGTTTACTCATCTGTAAAATGGGGCTAATAATACAATATCTTTCTTGCCTACCTGGGTGTGCTTTTGTGAAAATCAAAAGAAACACATGAATGGGGGCCTCCCTGGTGGCACAGGGGTTAAGTCTCCTGTCAAGCTATCACCCACCACTGCAGCATGAGTTTGATCTCTGACAAGGAAGGTGACCCACATAGTGCAGCAGACCTCTCCTGTCTTGCCCACTGCTCCCCTCAACAGTGTATTTCAGTAGATCTGCCTGATCTGCTCCCCACTCTGTCCCTGGTGAATCCTCTCACCCTACCCCTGCACCTCTGGCCTACACCCCAGCTCTTGTATGCATAAATTAAAATAAATCTTTAAAAATAGTGCTAAGAAAGGAAATATATGAAAAATATATGAACTTTATTTAAGCAATTTTCCCTTATCAGATTTTGTTCTTACATAATAATGGATTACTATTGCTTGTTGTACCATATAGCAGTCATTGAATTATTATTCATACTCTGTGCTATACGTCAGTCATTTCATGTGTGGTGTCTAGTATCATTAGTTCTTTAGGTCAAGATTTTTCTTTTTAAAATTCCTGTGGTTATCACAGTGCTGACCACAGAGTGGGTACTTCAAATGAACTTGTTTAATAGAGTTTGATCTGTGATATTCTCCAAGAATCTACTAGTTTTGGTGTGCTGGCAATAGAGGTCGTTAAATTATTAGGAGACTACTTGAACTTCTGACATGCTCACAAAGCAAGTCTGAAATTCTAGGATTTAAAATGGGCGTGGGAGACCTTAGAAGCTGGGTGAACAAGTTGCTTGGTGAGATGCTCTCTTGCAAAATAAAATAATTCAAGTGGAACTCAGTTCTCTACCAGTTGGACTGTGAGTCTAGCCATCAGTCCCCAAGTCAGTGTAACCTTTTTTCCACTCTGTGGGGGAGGACACTGCCCAGACTCAGAAATACAAGGGGGTTCACAGAGGACATTCCTTAGCCCAAAATAGCAGAGGAGCCCTTTGCTGGCTTCAAGAGATCATGTATCTTAACTGCCCACATAGATTTGCATTCAACTTTTCCCTAGTCAATTATGTTCCCTGAAAATAGGTTCTGTTATTATGTTATGTCTACTAGAGGAGGGTTGGTTAGTGTATGGCAAATTCTTTCTCATGTAAGTGAAATTTATTTTATTTTGAAAATAAGGTAACATGTTGTGATAGACTGTGACTAGGGGGCCAGGGATGTGCTGGGTACTTCTCACTACCCTGGAGATTTAGTTTGTAACGGTAAGCTGGTGAGCTTTGACATATCCAGTCTAACTTATGCTTCTGGAAGAATTGAGTTTTGTTGTAAGGGGGGGATTTCTGAAGAATGGGGAGAGGGGAGTTAGCCTCTTAAGTTCTAGGCTACGAAGTCTGTAGTTTATGTAGATAAAGCCTCAGCAAGATGAAAGCATGTGTCTCCACCCCTTCCTGTGTTCTGATGATATCTGTGGAAATCTCAGCTAGCAGGCCTCTTTTCTTTTTAAAAGAAAGTTTTTCCTGAGATATTTCCACTACTTGGTCAAAATAAGTATCTGCAGGTTCCCCCACCCCTGCCAGATTTGCTTATTTCTGTGAACATCCTTGCATGGTTTCAGCAGAAATAGTTTATTTCTATGCCTGCCACAAGCTCTAGGAATCACTAGCATGTCTCAAAAATGTAACGCTGCAGGGCCCATCCTCCCATAGCCATGTTTGCTCGTCATATATGACGGCCTCTGTCACTGTATTCATGTCACTAGGGCATGGACCATGTCTTACATTTTATTTTAGCTACTCATAATGCATAGTAGGTATTCAAGAGTGTTTATTACATTAAAATATACATATCTGCAATTTTGGAAGTTTAATACTTTCTTGGCTAAGAAAACCCCCAAAGATACATTTGGATTGATGATGCCAACACATGACATTTTTAACCTAGTGCTCAGTGTAGCTATCCGTACACAGGGAAGCCACATGCATGGGGCAAGTTCACCAGTGTGTGACTAGGCCTCCTGTATGTAACACTGCCATGTTTCCTTAGCTCTTCCCTGCAGGCCCAGTGAACCCAAAGGAATTCTTGGGGCAGCTTTTTCTCCCCCTAGTAGATCTTACTAAGGTATTGGATTTCATAACCAAATCAAGCTTGTTTGAATGTTGACTTTTGCTATTGCTGATGTTTTCCTCATGGACGCTCCTAATTCCATGTCAGTTTGATACTTCTCTTTTCCCTCTTTCTCATAAAGACGTCTAGCCAGTGACTGTTCTAATGGTGAGAAGTCAGGTCATCACTGCCATAAGCATGTCCTGAGCATCAGCCAGGTGACAACACTCACAAACATCTGTCTTTTCAGAACTCATTTCTGTGTAGTGTGTGCTGTGCACATCTCCCATGCAAGTAATCTTTTTCTTTAATCCACTGTCCCATAAAAGGCTCCTTACAGAAAAATGTGACTTTACTTTCACACCTGCTTTCTACAGTATTCAGCAAACACCTGGGCCTCTGCTCTGTGCCACACCCTTGGTTGGAGATGACAGATTACTCCTGCCTGCAGGGAGCTTGAGCATGGCAAGAACAGGCAGCAGGGGCTTTCCTTTCCTCACACACTCTTTCCCTTTGAAGGACTGATGCCATGGTCTCTGACCGGTTGCATGGACTTGTGGGGCATTTGGGGATCAAAAATAAGAATTTTTCGGCAGGTCGATTAAAGATATCATTGAAGAGAACAATTAGGGTTTGAAACTCCAAACCTGAACAATCTCACATTAACCTGGAAAAGCAGCAGCAGCGATTGCCATCTGCTGGCACCCCGCCTCTGGACAGGGAGCCAGTGTTCCAGGCCAGCCCGCCCTCCCTCTAGCTGGCCGGGACAGTCTCTCTGATTCTAGCAATTAGAGCTACTCCCTGAGCCGGTTCATAATTGCTTAATCACACTCTCTTCACTGAATTATGATTTTAGCTTAGGGTGGCTTAAGGGGGAAAAGTGCAAGGTTTGGGGAAAAGGAAAGGAAGCAATTAGGGAGAGAGAATTCAAATTATTTCTCCCTAGTCAGTTCAGGGATTGACAGAAAAGAAGGCGAATGACATCAATGACCAGGTGTAAATGTAAGGAAGCTGATTTGGAAAATGGGTCCTTTGAGTCTTGTTTGGGTGAGAACCATTGAGAGCACAAAATGAAGCAGCTGGTATGTTCTGGAAACCTTTCTTCTGTAAGCCCAGAATTTGAATAATACACTAAGTGGAGTGCATATATTTAAATATTTATGTACAAATGGCTGTCATTTTTTAGCTGGCTCTGCCATGATCCTATGACTTGATACAATTGTTTTTAAAGTGATCATTTTCTAGATGCTCAAAAGGCATTGTACAGAAAGATGAGAATCACAGCAAATCAAGGGAAATGCAGAAGAGGCTATTATACACCCAATAGGTCCATCAGAGCAAGGAAGTTTCAAAGGCAGTATAGTGTAGGGATTAAGATGGAAAAGTTAAGAATTGGACCTGAATTTAAATTCTGTCCATGCTTTACTAGTTTTATAGCTTTGAGTAAGTTACTCTTTCTTTAAACCTTCAGTTCCTCATCTGTAAAGTAGGGATAAATAGCACTCACCTCACAGTGGTCTTGTGAGAATTAAATGAATTGCTAGTGTTAGGTGCCTGACACCTATAAGCTAGCAATAAATACTAGCTTAAAAAGGAATTTATTCTGCATGATGTGCAGGGAGGAACCCACTTGCAAATCCTTGGAAGTTCAAACCTCCAAGAGTGGGAAACTTTAGGGCCTGAAGCTACAGCGGTGTATGTAAGGATTCCTGGTAGATAGTAGGTGCTTTGTAAATGTTGACTGGAATACTAAATACGGTAATCACCCCTGAACCTCGCTTTTGTTTTCTGCAGTTTGAGTTACTTGTAGTCAACTGAGAAACAAAAATATTCTGTGCAATAAGATGTTTGAGAGAGACCACACTCAAACTTTATTCCAGTATATTATTATAATTGTTTCATTGGTGGTGTTAATCTCTACTGTGCTGAATTTTTAAATTGAACTTTTTCATAGGTGTGTATAGGAACAAAACCTATAGTTGGGTTCAGCACTGTCATGATTTCAAGGCATCCACTGGGGGTCTGGCATGTATCCTCTGCAGATAAAGGAGTATTAACTGTGGATGTTTTAGTCTGCCTAGAGTGTATAAATTACATTTTATGAAATTAATGAAAATGTGCATTTTAAATGAGGTAAGTATAAGGAAAGAAATAATGGTTGAAGTTTTTAAGCGTGGCAAAGCTATATTTTCAAGTGGTTAGCCAAGAAAATGTTTCTTCTCTCATTTTTCTATGAGGGACATGGATTTTTCCCCCCTAGGAGCAGATGATTTGGGGGAGCATTTTGGAATGCTCTAAATGGTCTCATCCTGGGTGCAGCATTCCCAAATACTTTTGTTCTCCTGCTTGGATAGTGTTAAGGAGAGACAAACAGTTTAAACTTTTAAACTGCCAGTTATAAATACCTGGAGATATCACTGTTTCCCTATTTGTAAATAGACCCCACTCGGTGTCTCTTCTGAACCTCCTTGGGGTTCAGAACCAACTAGCCGTGGGCTGGTTGATTCTTCCTTTGTGTGCAGTGTCTTCCTCTGCTGCCTGGTGTTCCAAGTGCTTGCACAGAGGTTGGGGAAAGGGATTGACATTCTCTGCCTAGCCCTAGCCTGAAGTCATTTCTCAGACAAGATGTGATGAACAAACACTGCCTTTGGAGGAAGACATACAAATTTGCCAAAGAAAGGAATGTAGTCCTGGGACCTCCTAGCTATAGGATTATGTAAATCATTCAGCACTAGTAAATGGAAGTTATGAAAGTAAATAATTTCCATGTGTACCATGCTAATTAGTCAAAGAAAAATGGTGGTGGATAATTTACTCTCTAACTTCTCAGGAGGTAGGACAGGTAAGCTGGCTCCATAGAGTTTTTTAAACACACTCTGTGGTGATACATGTGGGTAACTAATTACTGACTTTGTCCTATCATCTCAGACATTATTCTAAGTGCTTGAGACATGTTGACTCACGCACCTGAGGTCATTTTATTATCTCCTTTCTACATTGAGGAAATTGAGTGGGGAGGTAATTTGCCCAGTGTTTGCACTAACTTAGCATTTGATTCAACATGAAGAAAGCAGAAATGCTGAGAAACAGCCCAGACTTGGCAAAAATATTTAGGCGGTCACTCAGCCAAATGGCAGGAACTTCCCCCTTTATTTTCTAAACACAAGGAATGACAGCATCTGTTTTGGTGGGAATGGGTTATAGCCCCACTTATCATGGAGACCTCATGTTGGGGCTACAGGTGAGCCTGATCAGCCTCCTCCTTTGTCTGCTCAAATGTGTGAAATCTGGGGTCTCAGAAACTCAAATGGGGCCCTGGGCACTGTTGCACTAGTTCTCATATTTCAAAGGACCTAAGAAATCATTCATTTAGGGCAGGTAAAACATTGTGGGCTAATGACTGTATATAAACTTTTTTTTTGGTATTTGTCAAAATTATATATATCATGTTATTTTTATGCAGACACTTCATGGCAATTTTGTGTTTGTAATTTTAAAGGCAGATAACATTATCTTTGACATAGATTTAGAAAGATCCTTGTAAACATGGAATCTGAAGTCTGGCATGTGGTCATCCTCCTTGGGGTTGAAAATAATAGCTCTATTTGCCTATAGGGTAAGAGAGGTGTATTGTTAATAGTCAACAAATCACAATATACTTGAATGGATAGACTTTTTTTTTCAAGTTACTATTTATATTTTGATAAATGATTCTATTCTGAAGGAAGGCAGTGCTTCCTGGCCATTTAGCTGCCTTATCTACATTCTTAATCTGCTTTTATTAAAGACTTCTGAGACTGTGTTCCTACTAATATCTCAGGGGATCTTACCAATGGAATTTGCAAAATGTCATTAGGATGGTGAATTGACTGGTACCGCCATCCAACTGATACATTTCAAAGCCAAATACAAAAGTTCTTTGGATTTTTCCAACCTCCTGGACCATTAAAGAGAGTTAGTGGCCTTTAATTATATGGTAGATGTTTAAACAAACTATGGGGCCAATAGAACTGTTTTTTCAAATTTTTTAATAAGTTAAAAAATTTATTAAATGGATCAAAACAAAAAAATGAAGTACATTCTGAGACAACTCCCTCTGACTTCTGTCCTTTTCTGATGAAAAAGAGACCCAGAGGTCTGTTCCTTTACACTATATTTTTTGCACCTGACCTTCCAACTGCATGTCATCATTTTCATTAATTTCCTACATACTATTTTTATGCATATATAACTAAATACAGTATTTTGTTACCTCAACACAAATGATGACATTTATGTGTACAAGATTATATGAATAGATCCCTCTAATCATACATATCTTCCAGAAGTCTTTTCATTTGCATATAGAGAACATCCTTTTTTTAATGACTACATATTACATTGTGTATAATTATATATATATATATACACACTCTGATGGATACTTACGTGCTTTTGGATCATTTGGTATTGCAAACAGTGCTGCAATGAACATCTTGGCAGTATATCTTTGTGCATGCAGCTCTGCCTGTAGAAAAAATTCCCAGAAGTGAGATTTGGGGTTAAGGGTAAATGCATTTGAAATTTTAATACTGATTTGCTCCTTAGGGGTTATAATCCCACTGGCAATATTAGAAAATGCCTGTTTTCCATGGTTTCCTCAAAAGAATGTGTTAGAAAACATTTTTACTTGTTAAACTGGTCAAAATCCTGAAGTTACATGGCTTTAATTTGCTTTCCCCCTATTTAAATTTTTCTCATGTTTGAGAGTCACTTGTCTATGAAAAGTCTTTTAATGTCCTTTGTCAATTTTTCTGTTGGGTTGCTGATAATTCTTATTAATTTCTAGCTGTCCTTCCCATATTGAAAATACCCATTGTTTGTGACATAAATTGAAAATATTCTCCTCAGGTTGTTCCTTATTTCTACAAGTTCACCATAAGCAAAGTCAAGAAGTTATTGTTAATATAATTGATAATCAAATATTTTGGGTTCTAAATTATAGTTAGAAGATCTTAACTTCAGGGAAATCACCCATATTTTTTTCTAGAACTTAAAAATTGTTTTATTATGGGAAATGTTAGGTACACATAAGTGAGAGATAATAGTAAAAGGTAGCACAAGTACCCAATAGCCAGCTTTAATAATTTGTAATAGTTTGCCAATCTTACCTATTCACTTGAGAATATTTAAAGCAAAGCCTAGATATCATTAATTTCTTTATAAGTATATTAATATATCAGTAACAAGTAAAGACATTTTAGAACATAACCTCAATAGTATTATTACACCAATAATTCCTTATGATTATCTAATACCGTTCAATAATCACATTTTCTTGTCTGGAACTTTTATGGCTTTGTCGTCTGTATGTATAGTATCGGGTGTTTATGAAGTCTTTTTTTTATTTCTGGCCATATTTGTCCCAACTCACTTTCTTAAAGTCTATCCTTAACTCATTGGTTTGAGAAGCTACTTTTACTATATAACAAATTCCCCTATGTGTCTGAGTCTGATTATATCTCATTTGTCTGTCTACTTGTATGCTACTACTGCACTATTTTAATTATTGTAGCATTAGAGTGTTCACATCTATCAGTACTAGTCATTCACCAAATGGAATAGTAACTCATTTACTCTGACTCATACTATATAAAAATAGCAGAAAATTATAGTTTACAATCCGGCCTCCTCAGATCAGGGATAGGACTAGTGATTTAGAAATCAAGGAATGGGAGCCCCAAGGAAAGTGAATGAAAATAATATAAAAGCCTAAAACCATGGGTAGGTCCTCCTGTGAAGGTAGGAGAAAGAGGAGGAACCAGCAAAGGAAAAATGGCATGATTTGGTGAAGTTTGCTTCTCTCTTGGAAATAGATAATCCTGTTTCCTTTGGCAGTGGGAGAAAGGTCTAATATTTGCTGTATGTATGCTCTGGGCACATGGAGCGAGCTACAAAAGCAAGGTTCAGGTGAGGGTGTCAAGGCTGTGCCCTCATTCTGTTCTGGCCAGTTCATGGGTCTGGACAGGCAGTTACCCTGAACACCAGCTTGTGCCTCTGAAGATGAGGGTAAACTACTTTGCATCTCATAGAATTGCAAGTTACTGAATCAACCTAACAAGGGATCGTGACTGGAGATTTGACAGAGATGACTTCTAATACTGAGTTGTTGTGGGAAAGACAACTAAATATCTAGCAGGAACAAATCATAATACTTCTTTTACTAGTAAAGACTCATGTGTAGACTCTGTCCATATCTTCACAGAAGCCTAGGGAATTATAAAATGGTCAAAGCCTGGGGAAAGGTCTGGATTCTGGAGTGGGTGGAGAGACTGAACCTGGATTACTGCATTATGATTTTATTCCCCTGCAGACAACCTTAATAACCTTTGGCACAACCTATAACCTCATCCCCAGTTTCCTCCTTGCAACCTGCAGATGAGCACACTGCCTTATGTCACAGGGCTATGGGGAGGATTAATTAATTTTAGATGGGAAAGTTCTTTGAAGCTGAGTCATGGGGTATAGTGACTATCCTGATTGAAGACGGTACAGCCAGGAGTTGGGGTAACTGCAAATCTGTTTGCCTCAGTCAGGGGAATGGACTTTGCAAACTGAATGAATTGGCGAAGTTGACCTTTTACCGCCATTTACTCAAAGATTACTTCTGAGTGCAAAGGGTAGAGGGAAGCCATAGACCCATGGTGGGGGGCAGAGGGGAAGGCCAATGAGGTGATAAGCCCTGAAGCACAGGCACTGTGCATGGTTATTACCCACTGTGTAAGGTGGTAGCCTAGAAGTCATCCGTGCCATTCCCGATGAGAGATCCACATTCTGGCTTCCTCTGACTCTGTGGTCATCCGTGCTTTACTTTCCAGATGCCACCCTTACCAAATTCCAGAGCTGGTCTTTCCTCACAGATGCTTCCAGTCGAGGGAATCTGTGCTCATCAAAAACAAGTAGGAAAGAGAGGAATCCCATTTTTGGCCTCTTGATTTCAGTTGTGTGATGCCACTGTTTTAAAAAGTACATTCAAGGTGTGCTTTATTTTAAGCACAGGGTGAAGGGGACTATTTTAGGAATTATCCTAGAACACTCTCTGCCAGAAAGGCATTTTATGGTCTGGAAATTGGTACAGAATATGGATGAGATCGCAATGTACATTTCAAGCTGAACAATTATTTTTTCCCCATCCAGGTGTCCTTGAGAGAATAGCAGGGAGTGGACGAGAAGGAGGAAAGAAGATTAAGAACAGTGAGTACGATTACATTTGAAAGGGGAAGAAAAGGGTTCCTCTGGGCAAATGAGGATTCTGAGAACACTGTCCTCATAGGAAGGTTTGGGGCTGTGCAGGAGTCATAATCAGAGGAAGTTCAGGGGAAGATTTTTAATTAAAGCGAGAATCCCATTGTCATGTGAAGATCTCAGGCTTCTTGGAAGACAAGATCAGAGGAATGAAACGATAGGGCAAAACATTTTCCGTGAACTTATTTAAATAAACTCAGATCTCTGTGCAGATATTTATAGGTACTATAATGCAAGATGTTATAGCCTTGCGTATACTCAAGCTTTTGTGGACCGCAGTGCTATGTTCATATCAATATGTATTTTTTTTCTCAGCTTTTAAATTGAAGTTCAGTATCTTGCCTGTCTCCACTTAATGGTATTCTTCAATGATGGTAGGGCCAAAACCCCCTGAATTTTGGTAGGCTTGTGGTATTTTCATGTGATTATAAAATATCCTTCTGTTACATTTGACTTCTGGGGAAATTTTTTTCATTTTTTTTCTAAAGTCTTCATTCTTACCTTGATTGTTTTATGGCATACATCCATTTGTTGGTTTCCTATAAACCAAGAGTAGCAATTCTATTACTTTGCTATTTATTCACTATGGCTATTGCTATAATAGCCTCTGCTGTAACAAGCCATGCCCTTTGGTCCTGAGTGGCACTTTTCCCGGTGTCTTGAGATTGAAAGCTCAGGGTCATGGCAGGAACCAAGCGGTATCATTTGACTGTTTACTAGTTCTGTAAGTGTTTGTTTACAATGATGGGGGCTAGTCAGGGAAGTCAGCAAGCAAAAGTACTAGGCTCCCGAGATAGCAACAGGGAAGAGCCATTTCTATCCCCCATGCTTAAGGACAAGAGGAGACCCGGAGATGGTAGCTGTGGAGTCAGCTGCCTGATAGGAGCTGAAGGATTTGATGACAACTGGGCAGGGGATAAGTCAGGGAACCCTGTCTTCCAGATCCTTCTGTTAGCCAAAGGGAACTAAGTAGTCTTTATAGCTCAAGTCCCTAGGGCACAGAAGAACGGAGGGGCAGAGCTGAAAGCCCTGCAGGGTTCACTTCCCCTTCACCTGACCAGGAAGACAGTCTGGTTGCAGCAGATTGAAGCCTCATCGTAGTGTATGTGGGATGACATGTGAATGCATTAGGCTGTGATTGAGCAGACCTGCAGTTTCAGGAAATAGACTTCAAGTTTACCATGTAGAGATGGTGAGAATTCTAAGTGAGAATGGAAATTCAGTTGGTAGAAAAGATAAAATCTTTCCCCACAAAATGCATTTTTATTGGTAACACCTGAAAGTCTATGAGGCGTTTGGTGACTTTGCAGCTCAAATCTAGGCAGCAACTGGAACTACTGTGCTCAACCCAGTGCTAAAGCAAGAAGGGCAGTCTTAGCTCCCCAAGCAAATCTCAGGTTTTTCCCAGGGTAAAGAGTAAACCAAGAGCTGGAGTAGACACACGAAGGCACAGCAAATGAAAATATCAGAAGTACAAGGTAATGACATAAGAGCACAGAGCCTCTGCTCTGTACAGCAAACTTTGTAGGACCTACTGCATATTATTTACGAGTATAGACAAAGAATATAGATTTATCAGAAAGCAGATTAAAAAAATGCTCTACCAAGCCGAAATATTGTTCCTCATATATTCTAGAGTAGTTTTCTAAAATTGACCTGCAGAGTAATTTTACATCCTTCTCTCATTTCTACTCAGTTAATCATAGAATTTGAGGGCTGAAAATAGGTATATTGAATTTCAGCCTTAAATCTAACCAGATAGTGCATGATCTTAATAATGCTGGTTGTTAAGTAATCCACAGAGGAACTATCAAATCTCTATCTGTAGTTTTCTAATTGATTTAACAATTTGACAATAAAAATAGCAAGCGGCATATTCTCCTTTAATTCCCACAACTCTGAAAAATAGATATTTAATATATCTATTTTTGACAGGGAAACTACACCTCGGAGAATAGAGGGCTCAGCTAGTGGTAGTAGATCCAATAAGTGGTAGTTAGAATTTGCACCCAGGTCTGGATGCCTCCAAAGATCATTCTTCCCCCATTACTAGGCAGCATTTACATTTGACTTTACCCTTGTGAGATCATGAACCAGTGCTTAAATGTAGTTTTTCATGTTGCAATTAAAACACTATTTAATGCACATAATTTTTCAGTTTCCTCCGGGAATATGAAATTATGCATATATATCTTTATATATGTACATTTCCTTCTGCTCCAAGTAGTAATAGTGACAATTTATAGAGCAAGTGACATGCTGTAATTTTGTTATATATGCAGAATGCAGAAATTTTTATTGGAAGTTCTTTTATAAGCTTGTCAGCTTCCAGAGATTTCTCTGAATAATCTCTTCTGGAGTTTGCGACTGCAAAAGTCAGCATGATACTCTCTTGCCAGAACATGTGGTTTATTGCATGTTCTTTTTTAAGTATTCAGAATCAAGAATAAGGTTGGGCAAGTGGGGCTCTATAAACAAATGGCCAGAGATTTAAAACCCTAGGAAGAAGGTGATAGGACAAGTGCTTAACAACAATTCTGTGCCTGGAAACTCTTGCAATTGCAAGGTAAGTGTGTGGAGACAGAACGGGACGGCATTGATTGGTAATTGTCTCTTACCTGACTTTTAGTTAGTGCTTAAATAATTTCATCATTAAAATATATGCATGTGTGTATATGTGTGGGTGTGCATATACACGCATACACCTGTTGCCATATTGGAATATATACCAGGGATATACACACTTTATAGTGCTGCTTGTATGGCCCCTGAAACTAAATGTAGTCAGAAGTCCTGGCTACGTCCTACACACTGACCCGAAAGCTAAGTTTTCTCAGTTAAGTTCTGTCTGCTATGTGTAGGATAGTGCATCCTTGGGGTGAAACACTCCACCTCTCAACAAATGTAGAATAATGGATCCTTAGCCAGCTGTCAGACATTTCAGTCTAGATTTCTATTGAGAGCTTTGATTGGTTATTGAAAGAAATGACTTCAGTAAAGCAAGCAAGAATATAGAACATATAAACAATGTCTTCTGTGCCCAGGCTGTGTTACCACTTATTTCATATTCATGCGGTTCTGCCAGTGAATCTCTCATGATGGCACCAAGCATCTGTCGCTTCCCTGCAGAACTTGTGTCCAGTTAGGTAAAGATACCCCTCTCTTATGGAAAAGCAAAGGATCTCTTTCACTAGCCTATCTGACAGCAGAAATATCTCCACTGAATTACCATTTAATGTCATGGCCTTGGCTTTTTTAAAGAAATTAGTCAAATGAAGGAATCATCTGGAGCTCTTTGAAACAAATTTGTTATTATCCATATGTTTGGTGCTCTTTATGACAACAAAATGGGGCAGAGTTTCCTTTTGTCAAATGATGAGATTGTTGTGTCCCTCATGTATCTCCCTTAGCTACTAGCAAGCACAGGGTGACACACAGCAGAGGAACCCCCTTCACCTAAATCTTTAGGAGCTCCTATCAATTACTCCCTTTGAGTTTCATGCATAAGTGACTTAACATTAAGTCCCCTTAAAAATAAATTTATGGACACAAGTTGGTAAAAATTGTCCCATCTCTGAAGGATACTCAAATTTAATTCAAATATTTAAATAAAACATGACAGACCCAACTTGATTTTTTTTTTAAAGGAGCCCAATTCCCATTTGTAAACTTTTCAGTCTTATTCATGGGGAGTTCTTACCATCTTATTCTTCCAGTCATGAAAACCTTCTAAAAAAATGTAAAATCAAATCATTGACAAAAAGGAAGCTCAAAAGCCATTGCTTTGGAATTGCTTTTCCTTAAAGAATGGAGTCACATTTAAGAAGTTGTCTTTACAAACCTATAAAACTTACCATTGACATGAAGGATCCATGAGGGGTGGAGACAGAGTACAAGGCAATATGCTGATTGACTATGAGTGCTCTGAATGTGGGAGACCTCACATGAGGGGAGAAATCATGTATTGTCAATTTTTAAAAAGATGTTTTTAAAATTGACTATTTCACCAACCAAATTACATCTATTGAACCTCTATTCAGGATTAGATTTAAAATTTATTTTCATAATGTAATTTTAACATTTGTACTCCTTTTTTTTAAATTATGTTGCATATAGAAAAACTTTCTTTAGCTGTAAAATGTATAGCTTTATCCCTAGAAATAAGCTACTAATTTCTGTGCACTTTTGATCCTGTACTTGATGAGATTTTATGCTTATGTTCTTTAAACAGAGCAGGAATACTGTACTACACTTATGCCCTTATGGTGTAGGGAACTCATTTATATTCTTCTAATATTTTGATATTTATGGAAGTGAAGGGAAACTGGGCAATTATTCATTCCAGCTTCTCCTGTTTGGGTTGCAATAGAGAGAATTTCTAAATCTTAAGAAATTAGAACATAGAACTCAACAGGGTATCGATTGTGTCCAGTTTGCATGGAATGGAACAATTCTGCCCCTGATCCGTTCCCTTCTAACGATGTCTGAAGAAGCAGGGAGAGAAGCACCCAGTATTTCTTGAATGCCATCTAAGTAAAAGGTGCTTTCATCTATATAATTACACATTTGTGTCTATAAACAAGTTACCTACATGATTCAAAGTCTCATATTTATTGGCAAATGAGAAAATTTTTTAATTCAAATTTATTGTCCACACCTACCACCAAGGCACCCATAGTTCTCCATCATAGCTCATTAGTGCCTCCTCTAACCCCCAGTCTTAATGCTATAGTCATAATTCTAAGATTTTAGTTTGAGACAATACTTCTTAACTTTGATCACCTGGTGAGTAAATATAAACCAGAATTTATAACTTGAATCTAAAGCCTATTTTCCTCCCCTCAAAATTAATTGTATCAGCTCTTGGCACACCTCACCAGTGCTCACATTGACTTTTCTGAGTCTCGTATTCTGTGTGCTTAGCCCAGTACCTGGAATAAATGCATGACATATAGTCATGCTACTCTCAAGAGTTGAACAAACTAATGACATGAAGTCACTATTTTTCCTTATTGAATGTTGACATTCCATGGAGATTTTGCATTTCCAAATGAAGATAATGGATTGAGTATAGGCTAAGCTTCTCTTTCTTTTACTTTGCTTCAGGTACATAGAAAGGCTAGTTTAAATATTTTTAAAATATAGAATTAAGGAAATCCATATTTAAAGTTGAGG